>NC_134266.1:140445710-140746857 GCF_031893055.1 Leptodactylus fuscus | reverse complement strand
TATATACATATATTTTGTTTATTCTATTTTATATTTTTCAAATTGCATTTTCGCATGTTAAAAGATATGCATCATGTTTAAAAACTCACAATTGGCATAATGTTACTTGTAGAGCTTATTTGGGTTGCTAAAGCTTAATTATTAATTATATTTTGGACAAATATTGATACTAAGACGCCAAGATACTAAGATCTAGGCACTGAAGTAGATGATGTACCAAAATTAAAGAGTGTTCAGGGTAAATATAAAAAAAAATTAAATTAGACTGGGGAAGGAGAATTTAAAAAAAAACAAAAAAAACATACTTACCTGTCCCTGGTGCTCCAGTGTCTCCCAGTGTAGTCTGGTCATGTTGCTCTGGTGTTTTCCCATGTTTTTTCCTTAGGCCTCTAAGCAATGCATTATTGATCATATAGAGAACAACCATTAGATTATAGTTTTGGAGTGCATCTTTTTTTATTGATGAGGGTGTAAATACTTTCCACCAAGCTCTATACTTTTATCAAACAGAAGTAAAACAACAAGTTGTACTAAGTATTTGTCAAAATTGTATTTTAGGATTAATATTATTTTAGTATTAGTAGATCTACAAAACCTTCAACCTCTGGTTTGATCAACATTGCCATACTATGAGTAAGGGAGCCTTCACACGATGTAACGCTGCGCTCATTCTGATCGTAAAAGCACGTTCAGAATGAGCGCGTAAAAAGCAGCTGCCATTGACTTGAATGGGAGCCGGCATACGTGCGCTCCCCATTGAAATCAATGGGAGGCTTTTCACCCTATTGCTTTCAATGTATTACGCGCTTATCACATTGAAAGTAATAGGGAAAAAAGCCTCCCATTGATTTCAATGGGGAGTCAATGGCAGCTGCTTTTTACGCGCTGATTCTGAACGTGTTTTTACGATCAGAATGAGCGCAGCGTAACTCTGTGTGAAGGTTCCCTAAGATATGAATATCATTTACCTCCCATTACAAGGGCATTTTTAGAATCTATAGAAGGGTTTCTACACTTCACATGATACATAGTAAAGTGTATATTCATCTTGTACTTCAGACGTCTTATTCAAGGGCTGGGGCCTTGCGCTGACATTTCTGTGCTATTTCCAGGTTATTACTAGCTATGTATATACCATGTATATACCATGTGATACAGGTCTCAGTAAGCCTCTCCTGAAATATATCTTATGTGTTGCATTCCAATGCACCACCATCACAGAATATGTAATAAGTAGATGAATTATTTATTTCTACTTTTAGCTGAAAATAGTGTTTCTGTTAGCGGGAGGGACTTTTGTTAAATTAGCAAAGACACAGGACTTCAGTTATGGATATCACCAGTGTTCGCATCCCAATATCCATTCAAAGCAGCTTAAATCGCCTTATGCCATCAATATCAAGAAGAAGCTCTTATTGGTTTAGATTGTCTTGATAAATTAGTTCTATTGGGTACGTATTTCATAATGGCATGTTCTGTACAAATGAAAATCCAGAGAGTATCTGCAAGAATTGCATCCAATTTATGAAAAGGTATATATGCCTTTTTTATTGTCATTTTATTACTTTTAAAAGTTTTACAAAATTACAAGAGAAAAAAGACAATCCTATAAAATGATGAAACAGAACCGTTGCCAAACAAGAACAATAATAGGAACAATTGGGCAAAGGTAATAGACACAAATCATAGAGGAGACGACAAGTAGGTGAGACAGGGAAGGGGGAAGAGGAATCAGAGACCTTGAAGGATATAATAGGTATACCCAGTGCCGCACCTCCCATGAGACGACCTGAAGCGAGCGCTTCAGGCGGCACTATGCCAGGGCCTCAGGGAGGGCGGCATTTTTGCTAACCTAAGCCAGTCCAGGACAAGCTGTCCTGGACTGGCTTAGCACGGAGCGGTGGTTTGGGGAGGCCACTGGAGCAGCGCTGCTCCAGCAGCCTCCCCTCACGCTCAGGCAGAGCGCAGGCAGTCTCCGGGCCTGCTCTCTGCCGGCGAACGGTGCTAAGCCACGCCCCCTTTCGAGGTGCCACGCCCCTCCGCTAAGACACGCCCCCACTCCGCCCCCTCCTCCCGGCGGGGGGGGGGGGCGGCTTTCTGTACTTCGCTCGGGCGGCGAAAGGGACAGGTTCACCCCTGGGTATACCATAGGGACCAAATAGATAGAAATGCTTCCACAGTATTTCTGAGAACGGCGGTCAAATATTCCAGGCTATGTACGTCATTCACATGAGCAACAAGAGCAGGGCCAGTAGGAGTGTATGCATTCTTCCAGTGGAGAGCCACAAGCATCTTAGCAGCAGTGCAGAGATATAAAAATGGCCGACTTAGCTGCACGGACCATATGATATGCCATTGAGCAGGTGAGATCTGCTTACCTAGAGCCTCAGTCCATGTAACCATGTACTTGTGGGTGAAGTGAGTCTGTCCCTCCAGAGAAGAGAGCATCCTATATATATCTGAGAGCAGACCCTTCGTAGAGGTATCAGCCCGGCATAGAATCTCAAAAGTGGCAGGGATGGAAACAAAAAAATGGCCACCCCTGCCTTCCAGCAATTGTGGTAGGTGGAATAGGTGGTGGGGAAGTAGTGTCGGACATATACTGTGTGGGGGCCACTGTGGAGCATATTATACTCTGTGGGGGCCATGTGAAGTACATTATATTATATGGTGGCCACTGTACAGCATACTATACTGTTTGTGGGACATTGTAGAGCATATTATACTGTGTGGGGGCTACTGAAGAGCATATTATACTGTGTGGAGGCCACTATGAAGCATATTATACTGTGTGGAGGCCACTGTGCAGCATATTATACTGTTTGTGGGACATTGTAGAGCATATTATACTGTGTGGGGGCCACTGAAGAGCATATTATACTGTGTGGTGGCCACTATGAAGCATATTATATTGTGTGGAGCCGCTGTGAAGAATATTGTACTGTGTGAGGGCCACTGTGCAGCATATTATACTGTGTGGAGGCCACTGTGCAGCATATTATACTGTGTGGAGGCCACTGTGCAGCATATTATACTGTATAGGGTTCACTTTGAAGCATATTATACTGGGTGGGGTCTACTGTGCAGTATATTATATTTTGTGGGACCACTGTGAAGCATATTATACTGTAGGGCAGACATTGCGGAGAATATTTTACTGTGTGGGGGAAACTGTGGAGCATATTATACTGTGTGGGGCCACCATGGAGCAGGTGGGTTTAGCTAGTCCGCATGGTGCGGTGTCTGCACGGAACATGTAGAGAGAAAATTAGTTTTTGAAGTTTCACAGGTCCATGTGCTTTCATAAGCTCACCGCTTGTCAATGCGTTCAGTATTCTGTTCGGGGGTCCCCATGCGCACTCCCCAAATGGAATACCTAATGCAGATGTGAATCAGGCCTTACTTTGAAAGACTTCTTAGTGTGAACTATGCCTTGAGGCAAACAACTTTCAGAAGATTATAGAAGTTTGCCTAAGACCACCTGGATTTTGCCAAAAATTCTTCTGGGAAGATTTTCTATGGACTGAGGAGACTAAACTATTCCATTATGTTTTCTTATCTTGCACTGTAAATGTTTACTGAGTGTTCCATAAGGACATGAACAGTACAACTGTTGTATGTTATTACTTAGTAGATAGTATTTTGACTATTTTTTGATTCATATAAAAATGAAAACACTTTTCCTTGCAATTGTATGGTATTTCTGAAATTGGAACAACTTCTAGAAAAAGGATTTTTTTTTTTTTTTTTTTATAATTCACAAAAATGTTCTCTCTCCAAACATTAATGAATAATATTAGACAAAATATGTCTCTTAAAATGGTGTAATGTTGGAAAAAGTTAGTTTGTTCCACAAAAAAAAAAAAAATTTTGAGAAAAATTGTATAAACTGCTATTATTAATATGTGCGAAGTAAATGTTCCTGATCTGCATATTCTTTTGTTTTTTTCAAGAGGAGGTTATACCTGACAGAAAGCGGATACCTACTGCTAGTTACATTTTCCTTTTAAATACCGTATATACTCGAATATAAGCCAACTTTTCCAGCACATTTTTAATACTGAAAAAGCTCTCTTCGGCTTATACACGAGTCAGGGTCCACGGAGCACAGAAAACTGGAAGTGCTACTGCTCCATGATTGGCTTGTCATGAGGTCACGTGACTGTGATGTCATCAAAGGTCCTGTAGCCACTGGTATGTAACATCTGCAGATAAGGTTGAGTCTAAATCCTAGTAGCTCCGCCCACACCAGAGTCTGATCACATGGTCATGACATCATCAGAGGTCCTTTAGCACACTAGGATTTAGCATCTACCCTGCAGATGAGTGGCCTGGATTCATTGTGTCTTATGGAAGATGTCTGTTGTATAGAGGAGAGGAAGCTACAGTAAAGTAACACACAGGGACCTTCCTTTAGTTACTCTGCCTATTAATGTCAGGCATTTGGGGTTATTAATTTAGTTTCAGTAACTCCATGTGCCTCACATTAATAACAGTTAACCCCATCATGTCCCTCATATTAACCCCTGTGTGCCCCATATAAGGGTTACTAATAGGTGAGACACATGGGGGTACTAATGAAGGACCTTAATTATGAAGATACCTAATTATTACCTCCATATGTCCCAAATATCAGTAACTCTTATGTGAGGCACACGGGGTTAATGTGAGGGACATGATGGGGTTAACTGCTATTACTATGAGGCACATGGAGTTACTAAGCTGCAATGCACATGACCAGACTCTTTATCTGTAATGGTGGATTCCCCCCTCGGCTTATACTCAAGTCAAAAAGCTTTCCCAGGTTTTTTGTGGTAAAATTAGGGGTCTCGGCTTATATTCGGGTCGGCTTATACTGAAGTACTGTATATACGGTAATAAATAGATGTTGACTATAGAGATTACTTGGAGTGGGACTTCTTCACAAAACCTTGTGAGTGAGGGGTGGCTAACATTATCTCTCTATAAACACAGACATTTTTTCGCTACAGAATAGGCTAAAACACCTGCAAAGAAATGATATTTGTGAAACTGTGGAGTGTCCAGCTATGTAAGTTGCTTGAGACAATTAATTAAAATGGAGTTGTAGTAATATATGAAACAAAGCTTCTCCCATCACATAACTGTCCAATAACCCTTCACTATATAGCTTGCATTCACTATGTTGTGTAGTTAAGGGTTTGCCTGTGAGGACCCTAGGCACGCTGGTTATTCTTTGGCTTCTGTTATATAGTGATATCTCCACTTTGTTTGTATCTAAGTTTTCTATTAGTCTAATGTGGTACAATTATGTTACATTTTATCAGTAGAGCTTTGTTTTATATCTACAGCTATAAAGTACAATTTGCACACCATGCCTATGTTTTTGTTTATTTTTATTAAGTATTTAGGAAAAGAGGGTGAATTTTTTTATATATTTATTGTAACTAGTGTTGCGCGAATAGTATTCGTCGAATACCTCGCCGGCATAGGACTGTGTGTAATCGGCCGAACACCAAGGGGTTAAACGCATCGAATCTTCGAAGCATTTAACCCGTTGGTGTTCGGCCGATTACACGCATTTCTATGTCAGCAAGGTATTCAACGAATACTATTCGCTCAACACTAATTGTTATTTATTTATATCTTTTAAAAACTATTTTTTTTAGGTCAGCCCTAGGGGGCTTGAACTGCCCTGTACAGGAAGACTAGTAAACTAGGGAAATTAATATATTGAGGCCTGCCACAGGTAAGCCTCATTAGATATATATCTGACTGGCCTGGGAGACTTCTCAAGGCTCTTGGCTGTCATGGACACCAGCCGGTTCCTGCTATCTCACCACAAGGATGCCATCCCGGTGACCACAAGTAACCAGGTGGGAGGGCAGCACTGAAGATGGCCTGAAGAAGGCCACATTGTGTCATTTTGGCAGGGTTAATGGGCATGAACATAGTGAGTTCTCATTGTGAGTATTACCACAGGGGTCTCCAAAGTATAAAACATATTCAATGAGCTGACCTCTGCCATATCTGTTACAAGGGGTTAAATGTGTTTACCAAGTATTAAACCTAGGCGATAATTGTCCGATCAAGGATAGGCTGACCACTGGGACCCGCATCCCATCTTGATAATGTAGATCTTGTGTATTCTTTATGAATAGGGTGGCAAGAATTTGCCCTTTAGCCCCATTAGAAGTATATATATATATATATATATATATATATATATATATATATATATCATAGCCTCCCATATAAATAATACTTCCTTCCTTATATATAATAGTTCTCCATTATAAGTAATATCCCCCATTATAAACAATAATTCCCCTCTTATATGTAAAGGAGCTTATACAAGGAAGAACTATTATTCATAATGGAGGAATTATTATATGTAAGGGGGGCTATTATATATAAAGGGACTATTATAGAAGGCAGAATTAGAAAGACTATTATTTTAAGGCGGACTATTACTGATAGAGGGAAGTATTTATAAGTAGGGACTGTTATTTATAAGGGCCCTGTTATTGATATAGGTGTAATATTTATACGCAAGGACAATTATTTATAAAGAGGCACTATAATAAATGATAAAGCAGTGCAAAAATATATTAGGTGGTACGAAGGTGGTTATTTGAATCGTGTGCGAGAAAATGGGGATTGTTATTACTGTTTGGGGGGAAGAACGAAGGCATTATTAAAGGGGTTTTCACTGGAAGTGCTGCACTGCCTTCTTAATTCACTGAATATGATGGTATAATAGCATTTGGGGCCCTGCTTTTAATTTTGCCCAGGGTCACAGTTTGTTTAAAACCATCCCTGGGTGAGGTTTACCAAGGAGAGGCTTGGATCCTGTGTATAAGTGCTAAATTGAAAACTTGCCATAACCCCTTTAAGTAACTTTTTTTTGTTAGTTAATCAACAACATCAAACATTTGTAATATACTTTTCTCACAATAGACATAAAGTGCAGTCTATTGGTTAAGTAAATGGTATTTTGCATTATTCTATGTATAGTGAGGGCATTACTGGCCTTCAAATGCCTGAATAGAAAACTGAATAGATGTGTTTTGAGTCTTGATTTAAAACTGTTCAAGGATGAGACCTCTCAGAGAAGTCTGGGTAACACGTTCCAGAGAGACAGTGCTACATGGAAGAAGACACTGGCTTCAAATCATTTAAGATTGATCCTGGACAAGTTATTTGTGCCTGCTGATCTGGGAGGTCAGCAAGGATTATAAGGCTTCAGAAGCTCTTTTAAGTAGTCAGTTTATGGATTTGAAGGTCATCAAGCAAACTTTTAAAGGTATACTCCATTTTTCAAGCAGCCAGTGCACAGACTGGAGGGTAGGTTAGGTTATTGGAGCATGTTGGTCCACTTCTCCCGACATATTTGAAATCTAAAAAAATGTGCGTTGGCAACCTCTTTAAGCACTCTATTGTATGTGTATATTAAAGGGATTATTCAACTTCCAAAAATGATTTGCAGATACATCCACACCAATTGCTAACTACTCACTGTTCCTTTGTGTACCCTTTGCTTGACTTTATTTTACTGCTTATTTTATTTTCTGCTCTTTGCATCATTGTTTTATATATGAAGTGAATCTGTGGCCAAACTACATTTCCCATGATTCCTTGTTCTCACTCTCTGTGTACCCTCCCTTTTCCACTCTCTCCCTCCCCTTGCTGCCTGAACTTCTCACAATGAGGGGTAGTGAACTTGCAAACAAAAACGTCACAGTTGAGGTCAATGACCTGAAACTAAATCAGACAATGAATTTAAACCGAATATAAATTAGGGAGTGTTTTTGTTTTGATGCTTTCTGTTGTTTGGCCAATATTTTTAAAAAACAAAAACTGGATAACAACTTTAAGTCTAAAATTTAATAAGATTGTCATTGACTTTAAATGTCTCCACAATTCTGAACAGAGAAAATTTTGCTGAGGCTTGTTACCCTTTTGGTTTTCTACTTGGGGGTTCGGATATATTGTTGTCTTGCATATCATGCAAAGTCGAGAGAAGACAGCTATTTGTGGAGATGTATGATTGTAGGTTTTGCTTCACTCCTGCGTAACCTATTGAGATAGGTAAATTGGAAGGGAGTGTGGAAACAGAGTTCCCCTTTTTATGACCGAATGCATATTGTGCGTAAGGTATATGGATACTCCACAGAATTTGTATACAGCGAGCAGCTATATATTGTGTTAGACCCTGATCCCTGACAGATGCCATCACCAGATACTCCGAAAACTAGTTGGATAGCACCAACCTTTTCTACATCTTTTTCTAGGGTAGTTTAACCCCTTCCCGCCGATGGCATTTTTTGATTTTCGTTTTTCGTTTTTGACTCCCCTCCTTCAAAACCCCATAACTTTTTTATTTCTCTGCTCCCAGAGCCATATGAGATCTTAATTTTTGCGGGACAAATTTTTCTTCATGATGCTACCATTAATTATTCTATATAATGTACTGGGAAGCAGGAAAAAAATTCAGAATGGGGTGGATTTGAAGAAAAAATGCATTTCTGCGACATTGTTACGGGCTTTGGTTTTACGGTGTTCACTGTGCAGCCAAAATGACATGTCCCCTATATTCTGTGTTTCGGTACGATTCCGGGGATACCAAATTTATATGGTTTTATTTACATTTTGACCCCTAAAAAAAATTCCAAAACGGTGTTAAAAAATTTTTTTTTCTAAAAGTCGCCATATTCCGACGGCCGTAACTTTTTTATATGTAAGTGTACGGGGATGCATAGGGCGTCTTTTTTTGCAGGGCCGGGTGTACTTTTTAGTTCTACCATTTTCGGGAAATGTTATTGCTTTGATCACTTTTTATTCAAATTTTTATCAGAATCAAAACAGTGAAAAAACGGTGGTTTGGCACTTTCGACTATTTTTCCCGCTACGGCGTTTACTGAACAGGAATAATATTTGTATAGATTTGTAGAGCGGGCGATTTCGGACACGGGGATACCTAACATGTATATGTTTCACAGTTTTTAACTACTTTTATATGTGTTCTAGGGAAAGGGGGGTGATTTGAACTTTTAATTCTTTTTATATTTTATTTAACTTTTTTTTTTTTTTTTGCATTTATTAGACCCCCTAGGGGTGTTGAACCCCAGGGGGTCTGATCACTAATGCAATGCATTACAATGCTAATGCATTGCAATGCATTGCAAAAAAATCATCCTTTCTTTTGCAGGCTGCATAGACCAGCCTGCAAAAGAAAGGATTTGCAGACAAGCCTGGGAGCCTGTACAAGGCTCCCGGCTGTCATGGCAACGGGACGTCAGTCCTGGAGCATGCTCCAGGAGCCGGCGATCCCGGCCAAAATGGCGGCGCCCATGCGCCGCCGGGAAAATGGCGCCTCCGGCGCCTTTGATCGCGGCGCCGGAGGGGTTAATGCCTCCGATCGGTCCGGGGACCGATCGGAGGCATTAGAGCCGGTTGTCTACTGCTTAAAGCTTAAAGCAGTAGACACCCGGCGGCTATGGCGGCCGCCCGGCTCCCGGGCGGTCACCATAGTTACAGACCCGACATGCGCCGTACTATTACGGCGCATGTCGGGAAGGGGTTAAAGACATGTCTGTAGCTACTTAAGGCATCTGGGTCCATGGAGGGCCTTGTACTGTAACAGAACCCTTGTGAAATTCTTTATACAGATGTTATCCTCAGATCAAATTATAGCTAGGACCCCAGTGTTGCAAGGCAGCAATTCCAACCAGTGAACTACCATTGCTTCCAGAGAACAATTTACCAATGTGGGACAAATGCCCAATTAAGGCTGGGTTCCCATGTGCACACAACTCTCCAGTCTCTCTCTCCGTTGTTCGGGTCCATGCAGGACTTTACTCTCCGACAATTTCTGATGGTTTCTGCGATGGATCCTGTGCGGCAGAGACTCCGGTTCAAATGTGAACTTAGCCTTAACAAAAAGATTAGCTTTCATAAAAAGTTAAACATCTGTTATCTTCGTAGAATAATGCAAATGTATTTTATGCAGTTGCACATCCTTGTGTTTAGTATTACATGGGTGTGGGTATACACAAATGTCCAGTGAGTTCTTCTGCTCGGCTATTAAGAGATAAATGACATTTTGCTCTTAAAATATAAAACAGACGACTCTTAGAAAACCATTGCAGGCATTGTGTAAGTGAGAATTTATCTTCTGATCTACGTAAACACTGTCTGATCATTTAACAGTTATTATAAATAATGGCTTTTTAAGCGCTTCGTGTAGAGCTTATAGGCTCCACATCAGGCTGCTTCAGGAGAATCAGAGAAGGAGAGAACCCAGTGACATACTGCAGGCATCCAGTCTAAAACATTGTACATCCTGAGATACTTCTTGTCACCGCGCTGTCCATGACAATAATTATATTTGTCTACTAATGTAAGAAATGAAGAATTTGAGATATGTGTGTTTGCCTCCAGTAGTATACTGGTTTGTCATTTGAGTTATTAACAATCTAGAAACCCATGAACCTGTTACAATTTGCCATAAACTCAGCAAGTGACACCGTGGGCCCCACAAACACTATCATTATACTCGGTATACTTTGCAGGTAAGGGAACCTAAAAAATACTGTTACTTACTTCTCCATGATCCTGCCAGGCCTCCGCCATTCGTGTCTGACGTCACATGACCCGGGCCTGCTTCCCGGGTCATGTGACGTCCGACGTCATTAAAGCAGGACAAGAGCGGCGGTCGACAGCCTAGGAGCCGGGGAACAGGTAAGCAACTCTTTCTGGTTTTTTAATGTTTTTATTCCCCCGGGTCTCCGATTATTATACTCTGGGGTCTGAAAAGACCCCAGAGTATAATAATTGTTTATGGGTGTCCACAGTGGGACATAATACTGTGTGCAGGGGACACTATTGGGGTTAAAACTGTGTGTGCAGGGGACACTATTGGGGATAATACTGTGTGCAGGGGACACTATTGGGGATAATACTGTGTGTGCAGGGGACACTATTGGGGATAATACTGTGTGTGCAGGGGACACTATGGGGGATAATACTGTGTGCAGGGGACACTATTGGGGATAATACTGTGTGCAGGGGCCACTAAGGGCCATAATACTGTGTGCAGGGGCCACTGATGGACATAATACCGTGTGCAGGACTTACTAAGGGACATAATAGAGAGCCGAGGAGGGGGTCGGTCGGGGTCTTCGGCGTTGGTTTGGGGGGGCCATGTCAAAAGTTCGCCACGGGGCCCCGCCATTCCTAGTTACGCCACTGTATAGGACAGGCAATAGAAGAAACTTATGGCCTAACCTGAGGATAGCATATAAAAGCCTTAACACTGGACAATTGCTTTAAGTTATATTCTAGGTATACAAAGAGAGAGAAAGCTTTAGTGGAGTATCATAGTAATACTATAAAAATCATTGATTTTTGTCTTTTTTGCAACTAGGCTCAAAAAAGATCAATATCATGCTCACTTGGAAAATCAACATACCTGGATGTGGCACAGGATGATCACCCTCAAACCATGATTTGTAATAACTTTATAATATTGGTGTGCTGGTTAGATCAGATGCTTTAAGGTTTTGGATCTATTTTACAACAATGTATCTGCAATAGTATATATTTAAAGATTGAGATGTTTCCAGAGGATAAACTGATGAGCCGTAAATACAGTGCATTCTAGCTTACTGAATAGTAATAATTGTGTGTAATGCAGTGGATATTGAACCCTTTAATCCCCATATAGGGATCTAGACTACACTGCATGGAAATTACCAGTTCATTATCTCTTGGAGTAGTCTTTGTTTGGTGACCCAGGTGACTTGAGAGACACCGAAAGGTGTAGTCATGGAACAGGCCAACATCATGGCAGAACAAAAAAAGGGGGAGAACACCGAGCGTGCTTATAGTGTAGATCAGTTTGCAATGGATGTTGGAAATAAAAATATACAGAGGAATGGACCAGTTGGTCCCTCACCTTCAGGTGTTGTGAATGAGTCACAACACCAATGGAAGCATAGAGGCTGAGGTGGCTGCAGAATCCACAGACTGGTCACCTAGGACCAGACAGTAATGGAAGGAAGGAGGCCTGCAGCTAGAGATGGACGTCTGCGTTCAAGTAGTTGTTAACCTGAAGAAGAGCTTGTGGAGCTCGAAACACGTTGTGTAGTACGTTTTTTTCCAATAAAGGTTATATATTTTATTCACCTTGTCGACACTCCAATCTGACCAGAGAGCGCAGACGTCCATCTCTAGCCGCTAAAGTCATGACAGACAGAGTTTGTGCTATAATCCAGCAGCGGTCACAGTTGGAGGCGCATAGAAATATAGAAGATGGCAGAAAAAGACCACATAGTCCATCTAATCTGTGCTTATTATTTCCATCTTATCTTAGGAAAGACGTGTTTTTCCCAGGCATTAAATTCTTGTACTGTACATTCCCCAACCACATCTGCTGGACATTTGTTCCTCCCATCTAATTACAGATTGTGCCTCAGCGTTGCTTGATTACTGTAAGTTTATGGGCAGTTTATTACTGCTCAGCTCTATTTGCTCAGGCCTAGTGCTCTGCATCACCACACAATGGTTATAGCCTATTTATTACCGATTCAGCTCAGCTCTATTACTCAGGCCTATTTCTCTACATCACCACACAATGGTTATAGCCTATTTATTACCGATTCAACTCAGCTCTATTGCTCAGGCCTATTTCGCTACATCACCACACAATGGTATAGCCTATTTATTACTGAATCCACTCAGCCTCATCACTATAAGCCTACTGCTCTGCAATATCAGACTTGTCATGCTGCATACTATAGATACTCAGCCTGCCAACATGGTCACACCATCGCTGCACCCAAAATCATCTCATTGCCAGTGTGCCCAAGCTCATGAGCATCATGTTGTCCTTAGTATCACATACTTCAGCAAGTCAGATATTGATTTATGTGTTGGTCTTAATATCATAACTAACATTTGTGTGGAGATTGGTACAATGCTATTTGAGATCTGAAACTTCATGGTAAAAATTGTTTTATTTCTAAAGATAAAATTTGGTATCTGCCTGGAAAAAGAGACAGGCAGTCAGAGCCAGGCAAAAGTTCAGTAGCTTGTAACTGATTTAGAGAAGATAATTAGTTAAAAGGGAACATGGATAGTATAGATTGAAGAAAAACAGATTAACATGGGGAACTTTGAGTGCGCTTAGTATTGAAGTAGTTTGCCTGTGTTTAGTGTGGAAGTACAAGGACCTAAGAACAAATTGCATTGCAAGATGCTGAATGAAGAAAACATCACTAGGCTTTTTATCATTTACAAGAGTTTTGTCATATTGTTATTCTATTGATGTAGAAGATTGAAATAAAGGAAGAGTGGTTTTAATGGTAATGATAATAGTCAACTTTAGAGCAGCACAAATTGATATAATGGCAACTTTTATGTGGGAGTGACCATAATGCTTTTTACAAAAACATTCTGGACTCTAACATTAGCAGAGCTGTGTTTTCACTGCCTTGTCGCCATGGCATGAATTGCTGATTACGCCATGCAAGGGTGAAGACATGAGCAAATCCACGTACCTTATATGTATAGTTTTACATAGACTGTTTGATTTATTATGTTATGTTACTAACAGTCCCTTATTACATGTTTTGCAGTGAGGCCTACTATACTATACTTTAGTCTGTAATTCTAAAGGGAATCTGTCATGAGTATTTACCTCTAAAACCTGTTAACAACACTAGAAGATAGTATAGTGTAAAACAGCGGAAATACACCTTTGTGAATACTTATCGTGCTTCCATGAGTGAAAAGAGAAGGTTTTGATCCTCCTTATACTGTGACCTAAAGAGTCCAAGGGGTCGACCCTGACTGTGAAATCTTATATATACAGAAGTAACCGAATTAACACAAATTTCTGCAATTGGTTAAAGTGCTGCAGCATGATATCTCATCTCAGAAGACAACAAAAACCAAGGAAAAATAATTGAAAAATGAAAAATTATTTATACATTGATACATATAGCTCAGTAGCTGGGTGACATGTCTGATAAATTATAAATATCTGAGTACACTTTGCTCTTGTTTGTTGGTTTGCCCTTGTAAAAGGAGCCTGTCACTAGAGTGAAATACATTAAACCAGCAACACAGTTACAGTTAAATAGGTCAGGCTCACCTTGGGTGTAAGGAGGTGGTCAACAGGAATTTGATGCTAAAATCCACCTCAGATTTGCTTCCCAGTTATTTCAGTAGGATGCAGTAACTCATTCTTTCTTTGTCAGCGGAAAAAATAAGCATCCTGCTCTTTCTTCCGGTGGATTCCACTTGAGAACTCCGATTGAAATGAATAAGATGCAAAAATACACGTTTTCCATCAGCACAGAATTTGACAGAGAATTTGTAATCTCCGCTCAAGGAATTTGAAACTTGGCCCTGTACTATAAAGATAAAATAGGCAAAATACAGTGGCACTCTTCACATTCAGTGTCAAAATCCGCTTCAAATTCAGTGTTAAAATATGCATCGGTTTTTGTCAAGCAGAAAAAATTTGCTTTAAATTCTTATGCTTCACCTTGGTGACAGACTTCCTTTTAAGGTGTTGCCTGGGAAGTTTAAATTTAATTACTTGATCTAGTGGATGATGATGAACCAGGGTCGCTCCGCCTCTTCCTCCTTCCCTGATTTTCCAGACCCTTTCCTAACATGCACTGTACTATTATGGTGGGTTGGGTATTTAAATATGGCGGCCACTGAGGAGGGTACTAAGTCTCCTCTGTAAACGGGAGATGCAACGGCATTGCCCACTGTCAGTGCCCGCAGTGAGCGCGGGCATTAACCCACCCTGTGGGATGCGACATTTTCAGAGCACTGCATGAGTACCACTATTTTGGGATGAATCAGCACTTCTCTGAACAAGACCTTGGGTGGCAAACCATTGTCATGACACCTATTTAAGGCTCCCAGGCCTGTCTGATATTATCTTGTGTTACAGACTGCTCAGTACATTGTATTAGTGATCAGACCCCTGGGGTTTAAGACTTCTATGGGGTCTATTGACATGAGCCTCATGGGCTTTTTTTGCCTTCCCCTGGATCAACACTGTATGGGATTGTAGGGTTATAGGTTGGACTTGATGGACTGATGTCTGCATCCAACCTTATCTACTATGTAACTATTAGTAACAATTTAAAAAAAAAAATCTATAAAAAAAATGTAAAAAGAAATAAAAAAAAAATTCAAATAACTTTCCCTTCCCACAATTGTACTGACCCATAGAATTCACTCTTAGGGTGCATTCACACAATGGATACGCTGACTGATTCTGAACGTTAAAACACGTTCAGAATCAGCGCGTATAAAGCAGATCCCATTCATTTCAATGGGAGTCGGCATACGAGCGCTCCCCATTGAAATGAATGGGCTGATTTTTTCTCTACGAGCGCTCCCATTGAAGTGAATGGGAAGCGCTCGCGTGTACGGCTCAGAATGAGCCGAGCGCTTACGCCGTGTGAAGGGGCCCATACATGAGCCGTACACGCGAGCGCTTCCCATTCACTTCAATGGGAGCGCTCGTAGAGAAAAAATCAGCCCATTCATTTCAATGGGGAGCGCTCGTATGCCGACTCCCATTGAAATGAATGGGATCTGCTTTATACTCACTGATTCTGAACGTGTTTTAACGTTCAGAATCAGTCAGCGTATCCGTAGTGTGAATGCACCCTTACATATATACATACATGTCTTCTCCATGGACGAGTACTGCCAGGAGTTGGGGGGATGTTCCTCACCACTCAGCGTCATCGATGGGTGGTAAGGAATGCCTCCTCTCACTGCAATAGATGCAATAGACGCAAACTGTCACAAATGCCCTTCTGACACTGAAGAGCTATGGTAGCAGCACTGATAGTTCTTCAGTGGGGGCACAGAACGGGAAAGCCGATAGTGCCCTGAATTCAGCGCACTGTTGACTTTCTAGCGGAGTATTACACCGCATGTACCCGAGGACGTGAAAGGTCCTCTTTAAGTACAATCTGAAGACATCTCAGATGACCCAGGCTTTTGAGTTGTAAAGTGTTGAGTGGCTACTTCATGTAATAGGTCCTCAGTGATGGAGTACACCTAGCACGTAAACACATTAAAATGACATCCACAAAGGGACTGAATCCTTTGAAGGATACACAGTCCTTTAAAGATGCAATTCTGACTTTTACAAATCGCACATATTAGAATTATATAGAATTCTTGTGTCTCCCAACCCTTCCATTCAGCATGCTTGAAGTAGCCCACAGGTGAGCAGGGGAATTCCGTGGTGGGCCCTGAGCCAGGTGGGCCTCACAGGTCACCCTAGCATAGCCAGTACAGCATCTCAACTATTCGTCAGTATAATGTCAGACCTGGGCAATGTGCGGCCTGCGGGCCACATCCGGCCCTCTGACTGCTTCTATGCGGCCCACATAGCTACTGTAAGAATCTTCAAGGACCTGTGATGATGTCACCAGGCTGCTGCCAATGGGGGCTGCTGAATGATAAAGAGAGGACCTGTGATGATGTCATAGCCTATCACCAGGATAGGCTATGATGACTCATTAGTGGGCGGAGCCACACAGGACTGTGTGCTGTCTGTAAGCTGCCGGCAATGGAGGATGCTGTACAGAGAAGAGACAGCATGTGAGAGCATGAAGAGAGAAGAGACAGCATGTGTGAGCACGAGGGGGGAACTAGGGGCAGATGTAGGGGGGCAGTTAAACTGAATACACATGGGGGGGACATTAAACTAGGGGACAGATGGAGGGTGACATTAAACTGGGGCAGCTGAAGAAGGATATTAAACCATGGGGGGTAGCTGGAGGGGGACGTGTCTGCCTCTAGTTGCCACCAGTTTAATGTCCCCCTCCAGCTGCCCCAGTTTAATGTCCCCTCTAGTTTCTGCTAGTTTATACTGGAGAAGGAGAAGGACTTAATATTGTGGGACATTTGGAGGGAAACGTTATAATGTGTGTGTGTGGGGGGGGTATAATGTTAGGGTGATTGTAGGAGGATTTTACTTTGTGGGGCACATGGAAAAATGATTGAGAATGGGCGGAGTCAGCGGAGAAGTGGGTGGAGCTAAATTTGCCACGGCGCACATGGCCCTCTAGAACCGTTAAAATTTCTCATGTGGCCCCATGGGAAAATTAATTGCCCACCCCTGGTATAATGTTCTGGCTAGATCTATGAAAGTAACCCGTTTATTTTTATAGTATAGACATTGGGTGGCTGAGATGATGTTTAGGTGCACAGTCTGATCAACCAATATTATTCTGCCCCGGGCTCCATCTTCTCAGTTACACTGCTGGGATCTCAACCACCAATCATTTTGCAGTGTCTTGCCACTGCTTGATGTCTTCTTCTGTATGTGCACACATCCCTGTCTCTCAGAGCTATCAGGGCCCTAGTTCAAAGTAAGAACCGAGTAGCAAGCTACTGACATGATCCCAAGATAGAAGTAATCAGAGGTAAAGGCTAGCCAGCAAGCAATGAGTGGCAAAATGTTTGTTTGTGACATTTTGGAATTTGCATCTAACCTTATAGTAGGTCTCTCGATGATTTTTACTGGTGACCCCAGTCTGATGCTGCCCTTCATCCATGTCTTTTCCTTTCCCTTGGTTGAAATTGATGAGGCTCCAATGAAAACACATACATGTTTGGCTAAATCAAGTGTTCATGGGTATGGGTAATTTGTTATAAACAGCCGTCAAATAAGACTACTGTTGAAAGTGTATGCCTAGTTTAATAGTAGACATAACATTGATCATAAACAAATATGTAAAAATTTGAGAGAAAGAAGGTAGGTAGTATATATGATTTTTGGTGACAGCATAGCAGTGTGTATGCACCCGTGTGTCAGCTAGAAAAGGACATTGCCCTTGCTGTACAAGACACAGGGTAGCCCACATCCGTATCAGTGTTTGGCTAGAATTATCAGCAGTGAATTCACAATGAAGTTAGAAGTTTTTCCTTGCCCTTCAATATTGGCTGAAAGGTAAATGTCTGTCCTTGGGTTGATTCTTGATGCTTCAGTTTTGTATGAATTATGATCACAGGGTTTAGACCTACCGACATCTGATCCTCATTCATAATAATCAGACTAATGTGTGAAAATAAATATATGAAGAGCAGAATAAATACACAATATTTTCTAAACTAGAAGCAATAAATAAGATTGGGGCTGATTTATCGTGCAATTTCTTCAGTTTTTACTGGCTTACAAGGCATTTTTGGCATATCCCAGAAATTTTGCGAAAAAATTGAACTTTTTGCGTCCTGCTCGCCACTTTTCTAAAAATTGGACAGATTGTGGTAGGATTCAAGTTGTCCCCAGCCTGATGGACTGGCATAGCTGAAATCTATACTATTCCCTAACTGGCATAGAGTCCAACGCTGGCATTCTCCAGAAGGCCTGAGCCTCTTAATAATTTTAGTACATCTCCCACCAGTGTAAAATGAGGTTAGCATTGGCGCCAGTCTTGCTAAATCAGCCCTCACATCTGTATTGCGGGAAATATCTTTTGATGAAGACGTCTTTCAGGACATTCTTATTGTATTGCGAGATTTTGCATCTGTAAGCTGGTATAGGAACTGCATAAAATGTAGTAATGAAAGACTAACAGAGTAATAAAACTATTAAGCAATTAAAAACATAGAGGTCGTCCATTGAAAACATTCAGGAGTGTTCACTTTGATTGTATGGCAGAGATAGGAGACCCTTGACTCCCCAGATGTTGAATTGCTTCTCCTTGATGAACTGGTTTTTGCTATGCTAAACTGCCCTTAATGTGGAGTCATTAGAGATGACCATCCTTATCCTAATGTATATTGCATACTCCATGTTATAGGTCATTTTTGGTAGTACAAGTGAACATATGGAGTGCAGTCATTACCACAACATACTGGGATGACAGTGGAACAGATAGTACTCTCTGCTCTAGTATGTCCTGTTACCATGTGCTGTTATTTGCTAGGTTGAAGAGACAGCCACATGCAAGTAATTAGATCTAGTTTCCTCTAGTCAAACTGTCAGGTCTGCATCCTCTGCAAGGATCCTTGTAATCTTAATCCCATGGGCGTCTTCCCTGCAATCTGTTTATAGGACACTTTAAAGAACTGAACAAAAATAAACTTCATGCAGCACATATACGAAATTGTGGGAAATTGAAAAAAAAAAGCAGGAGAAGGGAATTTGACGTTATTCAAGGTTGAGAGGCTTAGTGCCATTAAAAGTGACTGACGTGTGAAAAGGAGCTACAATTAGTTCTTTCCCCCAGCACTTGCATTCAGTCAAGGGTCACTCCTTCAGCAAGCTGAGACCTTGAGCATAATGTGTTGTGACATTTGGAGACGATGAAGAATAATTCCTATATTCCGAGTTGCTGCTGCTTCCCTACTAACCCTGACACATCAGGCTGGCTGTCATTGTATCATCTTTCTGCCACGATGTACAGTAGTTTGTGCAATTCTCAGTAGGTAGAGTAAAGGGTCATCTCTTCCAGCAAATGGTTTTTTAAGGATATTTTTGAAATGGTGCTTAACAGCCCGCTGAAGGGGAAGTCAAACAGAGAGAAAGGAAAAACCATTAAATGAAATAATGCACTAGAGATGGGATTTTTTTTTTAGAGCAGACATAAAGAAAATACCAGGACTTCGAATGGGCCACTTTGGCAAAAGCAGAAATAAGAAACAGCATAATTTATGAGTGTTCCGGGCAAAAGATGACTATATAGATTTTCTTAAGGCATTGAATTAATGTGCCATAAAAATACTTTAACATTTATACTTGGCGATGCTTGATATATTTTTCTAGCTTTGTCTTTTATAGATTTTGTTAAGACGACATAATAAAAGAAAAATAAGTATAACTCAAAGTACGCACATATGGCTTATTTGTTTAGTCCTGAAAAGGAACCTTCAATATTTCATTCATGTAATGCTGCATATTTACCCAGCAGGATTTTTTACTATCTATCTATCTATCTATCTATCTATCTATCTATCTATCTATCTATCTATCTATCTGTTAAGTGAAAAGACCATGTGTAATTGACCTATTGTCAAATTGCATGTATTGCTATTAGATTTTAAATTCTTCAATTTTTATCAGTTTAGTTAGGATCAGTTTTTCACAGAACCCACAAACGTAGCACATTTCTACCATTTTTTTTACCAATGGATCCATTATATCTCCTCTATTTATCTAAGGTGTCAGGCTAGTGATCACAATGAATCACGACTGATCTAGACAGATCCAGTTTACTTCTCCATTATGTAAATGATGTGTATTTTGTTGTTGGACAGGTGCACTGATCATGAACCTGGTCTTATACAGAACACAGTAAGCTTGGTTAATGAACATTTTGATTTTGGGGCAACACGGTGGCTCAGTGGTTAGCACTGTAGCCTTGTAGCTCTGGAGTCCTGGGTTCAAATCCCACCAGGAACAACATCTGCAAGGAGTTTGTATGTTCTCCCCGTGTTTGCATGGATTTCCTCCCATTCTACAAAGACATACTGATAGGAAAAAAAAAAAAAAAAGTACATTGTGATTTCTTTAGTTTGATCTGTAACACATCTCTTTTTATCCAGTGTTTTACAGTATGGCTAGTCACCATACATTATGCAGACCCAGAGCTTTTATATAAAATTTATAATAAATTTTATTTATATATCGCCAACATATTCCGCAGAACTGTACAATTTGTAGGGTTCAAGTTCAGACAAAAAGAGACATTACAAATAATATTATATTACTTTGTTTAGTTCATCTGGAAAGGAGAAATACAACTAAGCCAATACTAATACTAAACTCAGTATTTATTCATTTTGTCTTGTAATTTATCCTCCTTTTATTCATTGTGCTAAAGCATGGATTCTGACTTTATCTTAAAGAGATATACCCATCTTATAAAGTGATGGAATATCACTAGAATCCAATATGTTATCCATTTATGTCTTGGTCTAACAAATGGGTCCACCATCAGTCTTGAACCTGAGAAATAAGGGACTGCAAGGCTATTACAAGACTGCAGTCACTATCATAGTGGCACTCCTGGCTGCCTGGCTGTGCAGATGATTGCAGCGGTCCCCTTCACTTAAGTGTAACTATACCACAGTTCCTCTGTCCAGCAGATAGTCGGGATGTTGCTGTGCAGGATCAGTGAGGGTCCCAAAGGTCGGACCGCACTGATCATCAAGTAATGACATATCCTAGTGAGGTGAGATGGCAGTACCCTCGTAAGCTTTGATCTCATTACCGTATATACTCGAGTATAAGCCGACCCGAATATAAGCCGACCCCCCTAATTTTAGAACAAAAAACTGGGAAATCTTATTGACTCGAGTATAAGCCTAGGGGGGAATGCAGCAGCTACTGGAAAATTTCCAAAATTAAAATAGATAACAATACAATTACATTAACTGAGACATTAGTAGGTTAAATGTTATATATATATATATATATATATATATATATATATATATTTCTTAGACCCCCTAGGGGTCTTGAAACCTAGGGGATCTGATCACGGGCACCGATGGGATGGGTAGGGTGGCCGGAGTTTTTGGTTGCTGGGGAAGGAAGAGGGGGTGTTTTGGTTGTCTGTCTGCCCCTTCCCTGAGCTTGAGGACTGGACTTTTTTTTCCCCCACTTGGAATTCAGCCTGGATGAATATAGGTGATCTGCAGTGCTCCTATTAACCCCTTCCTTACAGAATAGGAGTACTGCAGATCCCCTATATTCAGCCTGGCTGTAGTCAGGCTGAATGCCAATTGGGGAGAAAAAAAAAAACAGTCTCAGGAAAGGAGTAGTTAGCAAACCCCACCCCCCAAACCAACCTACCCCCCCAACACATACTGCACCCCAAAACCCCATCAACTTTTTTTTTTTTCATTTTTCAAAAAGGAGAAGCGTGACGGTACTTACCGTTACTTCTCCTATCCGTCCAGTCAGTACAGTAACCCAAGCAACCACAAGCTCCTCCCACGCTTGGATGGGATCCTATCAGCGTGCGAGGGGTGTGGTTGCCTAGGTTGCACTGTCGGCCAGTGGCAGTCTGGAGCCGGCGGTGAGCGGAGGAGGAGCCAAGCAGCGGGCCAGGTAAGCCTGCATTCCCCACCCCCCCTCTCCCCCGTACACAGCTTACCGGTATGTATTCCGTCCGGGGGAGTCTGCATGAGGACCCCCCCGGACGGAACACAATTGCAGCGCTGCTTTAAAGCACACGCATCTCATAGACACTTAAAGTCTATGGGGTCTTTATGTGCTTTAACAGAACTGCGCGTGCAGCTGCCATTTCAGAGCAGCACGCGCAGTGAGTTGAAGCGGGCAGTGCGCTGCAAGCACAACGGGACCAGGTAAGCCTGCAATCCCCCCCCCCCTTCCCCGCACACAGCTTACCGGTATGTATTCCGTCCGGGGGAGTCCGCATGAGGACCCCCCCCCGGACGGAACACAATTGCAGCGCTGCTTTAAAGCACACAGACCTCATAGACACTTATAGTCTATGGGGTCCTTATGTGCTTCAACAAAACTGTGCGTGCAGCTGCCATTTTAGAGCAGCACGTGCACTGAGCTGAAGCGGGCTGTGCGCTGCAAGCACAACAGACCCCATTATAGTCTATGGGGTCCGTGAGCTTTAACTAAACAGCACGTCTGAAGTCACGGAGCGCCACCGGAGTCACGGAGCCATGTAGACACCACTTGGCGGCCCGGGAGACAGTCTCTCCTTGACTCCATGACTCCTGCTCCCTGACTCCTGCTCCTTGACCCGAGTATAAGCCGAGGTGGACTTTTTCAGCTCAAAAACCGGGCTGAAAAACTCGGCTTATACTCGAGTATATACGGTAAGTTTGGGGAACACTTTAGTGAAATTGCTTGTTCAGGGGAGATAAAGGATAAGATCCCACTTTGCGGAAACACAGCTTTTTTTGTTGTAATTTTTTGAAGTATAAGTATTTTCTATATATTTCCCATTCCTTTTTGTAGCCATTCTTGGCTTTGGCTCCAAAAAAACGGTCCAAAATCTGCAACAAAAAAAGCTATCACTTTGGGGTAGGGAACAGGGAAAAAGTATTCAGCCACCAGCAGCAATAACCAAATTCAGATCAAATGATGACCATTCCACTTAACTTTCCTTGAAATGCCGGGTATCGCACGGAACTGACTCCTTCGGCTTGGAGCTGTAAGTATGCAGATCGTTCGAGAAATAGAACCAGCGTAGCCCCGTTAGGAAAGGTAAAACTCTTCTTTATTTAATCCATGAAAAAATGTAATACACGCATGTGAAAATATAGAAACTGCGCCAGACTGACGCGTTTCGGATAATGGTATCCTTTCTCAAAGTCTGGTCTGAGAAAAGAGACTCACACAATCTCCTATGTAGGGCCACAATCTCAACGTCATAATTGACAAGTGATTACAGGTGTCCGATCTTATAACGGCTCTACACAAGGAACAATACATCATGAATACAATACATCATGAGTCTCTTTTCTCAGACCAGACTTTGAGAAAGGATACCATTATCCGAAACGCGTCAGTCTGGCGCAGTTTCTATATTTTCACATGCGTGTATTACATTTTTTCATGGATTAAATAAAGAAGAGTTTTACCTTTCCTAACGGGGCTACGCTGGTTCTATTTCTCGAACGATCTGCAACAAAAAAAGCTGCCTTTCCACCTAGAATGAAAAGATAAAATCTTAACTAACTATATTTGTCATTCAGGAGTTTGGGAATGCTGAGTGATAGCTTTTTAAAAGCAAAGACAGAAAAAACAGGCACAACTAAAAAAGTGGTGTGCAGAATATGTGTATTTTGTCATGAGAGAAAATATGATGATTTATGTTTAATTGGTTGTTGGTGTTTTTTTACATTATAATAGATTCTCTTCACCCTGCATAATTCACTGTTACATTGCCATTGCAAGATAACTCAAAGTACTCACGTACACTGCCGTGTTATGGGGCCACAATACTCCATCAGACTTCATATAGATAGCATTACTTGTACATTCAGCACCTGCATATTGTATGTCACTGTCATACATTGAAGGAAGACTGGCGAGCTTATGTCTCAGGAAGAGAAGGGGTTACAGCGTGTTTAGATTATTCTAATGATTGGAACACTCTTTTTTGTCCGATAAACAATTATGATGGAAACAAGTAAACGTTTAAGGAGTTTAGCGACCTAATGATGTTTGATTGGACTTGTACTCTGCTCTGTCTTGGTAGAGATGGCTGCACAGCAAGTAAAAGCTCTGACGTGAGACATTTAACCAAAGCCAGCTGTGTGCTGCAGGAGATGAAAGCACAAAATCAGACAGGATAAGTACAGTATTAGTGTGGGATACGCCACTCATTGCTGATTTAAATTACTGTTTTCACTTCCTGAACTTATGGGAGACCAGGGATGTGAAGCAAAAAACTAAAGAAGCTTATGCATGGCCGGGTTTTTCAGATAGGGCTGGAAGAACATTTTATTGACTATGGCTAAAACCAATGTCTCCGGATCTCTGTCTGCACCGACTCCATCTAGCACAGAGCTTCTTCCATATTCAACGTCCACAAGCCACATTTCATACGGTGACATAGATGTGGTGAATATTTTGTTCCTGTAGGTGTGAATGCCAAGGAGGCCATTTCGATGAGGTCATTGTCTAAATGTAGTTCAAGTTTAATTCCTTAATAGAGGCCCTTATTCCTGTACATACTGCTCCGGCTTTCTGCTCTGCTTCAAAATAAATTTGCTCCTGCAAACAGATACTAACAGAGGGTTTCATGTTCCAACACAAACTCTGCCACTAGCAGAAAATCATACGAGTTTCTGGGTGTTACAACACTGTGCTCCATTCATGAACAAACCTGGTATGCCATATCCATGGAATCTATCCACACTAAAAAGGTATCTGTTACACAGCTTGCAACTTTGATTTGTCCGATGTTAGGCAGGAATTAAACCTAGGAATAAGAGCAAGTCTGCAGTGTGTGGAATCTTCCCAGTCTGCGATGGATCTATGTTAACAAGAATAGCACTATGACATTCGGTAAATAGTGACAGGTACCATATTATGCGTCACCATGGAAAGTCTCAGATAAATCAGATATCCCCTAGCCTTGTCTTGCCAAATAAATGGGCTTGTACAACTCTAATTTGACATAATTTCCAAACCTACTAGACAGACAAAATCCAGGATAGGTGCACCCCTCCCCCTCTTCTCCTGATGACCCGTTTGTACTTCATACATACAAGAAACATGCTTTGATTTTCAGGTAGCACTACTAAACAGACTTGGAAGCTACACTGAGCTTATAGTCCATCTCTTATTTTCATTATTTATATCATATATTTTCATTACAATTAGACACAGCAAAATGATAGATACATTCATACTATTAGTACCTGAGGCTTACTGGACACTTAGATATGCTCATATTATTCACACATCCATAAGGCCTACAGCCTCCAATAACACTACTGTCACCACACCACCATCTGAACAGTCTCCTTCCTTACCTTCTGTCTCTATCCCTCTTCCGTCATAGATTGTAAGCCCTCGCGGGCAGGGCCTTCTACCCCACTGTGCCAGTCGCTCATTGTTAGTATTATATCTACCTGTATATTTTTAGAGATGAGCGAACAGTGAAATATTCGAGATTCAATATTGGTTTCGAGTAGAGCCTCAATATTCTACTACTCGATCGAATATCAAATCCCATTATAGTCTATGGGAAAAATGCTCGTTTCAGGGGAAACCATTATTCGACTACAGGAGAGTCACCAAGTCCACGAGTAGCAGAAGGAGAGTGTTTAGGAGAAGCGCTGTGCAGTTAAAGCGCACAGACCCCATTATAGTTTATAGGGTCCGTGCGCTTTAACTGCACAGCGCTTGCAGTTGCGCTGATAAAAAGTCAGCTCCCTCGTAACAGCAAGCTGCCAGCTCTCCCGACTAGCAAAGACGAGCCTGCGGCAAATCAACGTTGGTTCTGCAGCAGGCTCATCCTTGCTAGTCAGGAGAGCTTTGCAGCTGGCTGTTACGAGGGAGCTGACTTTTTCTCATAGGAATGAATAGACCAGCGTTGATTGGGCAGTGTACAGCATTCGGCTAATCAACGCTGGTTCTGCCGGAGACTCGTCTGTGAGGAGGCGGAGTCTAAAATTGCACCACAGCAGTCTCCATTGTGGTCCGAATGCTGTACACTGGCCAATCAACGCTGGTCTATTCATTCCTATGAGAAAGAGAGTCAGCTCCCTCATAACAGCAAGCTGCCAGCTCTCCTGACTAGCAAGGACTAGCCTGCTGCAGAACCAGCGTTGATTTGCTGAATGCTATACACTGTATAGCATTCTGACATTCAACGCTGGCTCTGAATCGAATATTTACTGCGAATAGCTAGTAGTATTCGATCGAGTACGAATATTTCGAATACCGTAGTATTCAATCGAATACTACTCGCACATCTCTATATATTTTGTGTACTGTATGTAAACCCCCAAATGTAAAGCATCATGGAATTAATGGTGCTATATAAATAAATAATAATAATAATTATATCAATAGTGCAAAAATCTAGGAATTAACCTCTACCTGTAAAGTACAGAACCAAAACTGGTGTAGGGATTCTTGCGCTCCCTGCAATGTAGACATGACTTACATGGTGTGCAATGTAGTAGAGCAATACTGTAGATATATCCGTACAGGATTAGATTTAAAAAAATTCTGGCTGCTTCTAGCTGCCAATAGGGGGAGCTAAAAACACTAATGCTCACCTTCTGATCTCATGCTACTCTTGTCAGCCTCTGAGGGTGCATTCATACGATGTCTTTTGGCACGTAATGTGCCACGTAGACGCCGCGGGATCTTTTGCGGGCCGTATACACTCCCATTGTTTTCAATGGGAGCTGGTACCGTATACACGGCGCTATTTTGCAGCCGTGATTTTGCGGCAGCCGCAAAATAGCTCCGCGTATACGGTACCGGCTCCCATTGAAAACAATGGGAGAGTAAACGGCTCGCAAAAGATCCCGCGGCGTCTACGTGGCACATTATGTGCCAAAAGACATTGTGTGAATGCACCCTTAGGGTCCATTCAGACAGAGGAAAATGGCTCTTTATTTGGCGCTGAATTTTCAGCGCTGAAAAAAAAACCTCCCATTGATTTCCTTTTTTTTTCCCACTAGCAGAAAATTCCGCTAGTGCAAAAATAAGCTAGCAGCACCCATTGAAGTCAATGGGAGGCTTTTTTCCAGCTTGGAAAATTCAGCGCCAGATAAAGCGCCATTTTCCTCTGTGTGAATGGACCCTCAGTTTCGTTTACAGAAATTGAATCCCATGGCTGACTGTTGCAGCTATTCACTGGCGCAGTTGTTATGTATTGTTCTTAGGTTAAGTTCACACGGGTAGCTGCGACTGGATGCCAGTGCAGTGCATTGGCATCCAGTCACGCACTCTGCTCCGGATTAGGCCCAAATGAATGGGCCTAGTTGGGAGGGAGTGTCTTCAGGCGGATGTCGCAAGGTCAATCCACCTGAAAGAATTAGCATGTCGCTTCTTTTTCCGGGAGCTGGAACAAACGGCTCCCGGTAAAAAGAATTGACCGTCTTCCATTGATTTCAACGGGAGCCGTCTTTTTGATCAGGATTTTGAGGCCGTGATATGAGGATATTTATACCCTCATGTCACAGTGTTACAATATCTTTCTATATTACACTGTTAATTCCATAGCACTGTGCCTTTTCTTATTTCTGTCACCATAATTTTCTTAATGGACATAGCTGTTTGAAGCATTTTTCATGGGAAGAGATTGTAGTTTTTTAGGCCTTATTTGAGAGTACATGTGTCATTTATATTCATTTATGTGACTTTACTAGAGTGTTGCATACCCATTCCCGGGCTGCATGAGACACCTGTGTGGGGATTATTCTGCAGCTCTACAAAAGATATATTTTCACTCACTTATTAAAGGGTTTAAAGAAGATTTTTATAAGTTATCACATGACATGAACAAACCAATAAACCATGGAGTCAAGCTTTATCTCACCTTTATACTTTGTGCTTCTTTTCTCCTATTAACAGTGCATTAAGGCTTTTAGAAACTGTATGACATTTGTCTTGTAAATTCTACAACTTTGCATTCAACTTCTTTGTATTGTCTCCATGTAGAGGACAAAATGGTGAGATTACATTTACAGTTCGAAGAAAACACATTTTATTTATATTTCATTAAAGATAAAAAGGGTTTCTCTTTGCATAAAGCTCAGACGTGAGAACGGTGACTAGGAATACATCACTCAGTAGGGGCGGCAGCCATTTAGCATTACAGATAAACATCTAAGTACAGTCTCTTATACCTGTGTTACTCTTTACATCCCACACCTAGACATTTGTAACGTGTAAGTGATAGGCAAAGGGACTCCAATAGTTATCAAGCTGCAAATGGTAGGTGTGACACACAAACCCACACCCAGATCTAGTGTCTGCTCACTGACTTTTATTGGAGCCTGGAGCCAGGAGACAACAGATGATTTCTTGATAAGAGTCTATAAAGTGGAACAACATTCCAAAAAAATGTGCAATTATAAGGGGAGATTTTAGCCAAGATTAAATATCACAGGACAAAACTGTTTGTACACAGGAAACCTGATGTGACATTGTAAACCTTACAAGTTACCAGAATAAGAGTGTGTACAAATAACTGGGAGGAAATAGACCAGAGCCTGCAGAAAACACAAAGCGCTCACAGACAGCGAGAAGGTTCATTAACATTTGTCACTAAACTGGAAACAGGTCAACAAAAGTGAGAAAAGAGAAAGTGTGGAAGTGAACAAAGCTGGAAACACAGTGGAAGGAAGTTATTGATTCTATAGAATTGTTGTCATTAACTCATTTACATCTAGAGTTTGTTCAGTTCCGTACACTGTCAGAATGATGTAAAAAAAAAAAAAAAAAAAAAGTAATATTTCCCTTATCAAAACCCCCAATGCTTCTGTTTCTTGGGTCACCCAGGCCCTATCTGATCTCTATGCTTCCTGGTCCTTTTCAACACGCAAACGTGTTCACTCAACCTGTGTCTGACTGTAACGGTGTGAAATTAGAAAAAAAAAATAATTTTTTATTATTTTTATTATGAGAATGATCACAGTGATACCAAATTTATATTTTCTTTTAATGTTTTATAACAATTATATTAAAAAACAGCAAAAAGAAACAATGTGTTTGCGTCACCATATTGTGATACCTGTATTTTTTTTTTTTCCGCTTGCGGAACTGAGCAGGGCATCTTTTTTGCTTTGCAAGATGGGTGGTTTTTGTCCTGTTTGAGAAAATTTGTCACATTTAGTCAGTTTTTATCCAGATTTTTCGTGAAATGGATGAATATGATTATATTTTATAGTCTGGGCATTTTGTGATACAGGAATGCCTAATATGTATATGTTTATTTTTGTTTATTTACTTTTATATGTATTTTAGAAAAGGGTATGATTTAAAAAAAAACTTTTATGTTTTCTTTAGATCCCATAGAAGTATTGAACCTGCAGTCATTAGATTGCTTATACCATAAAATGCAGTACTACTGATACTGCATTGCAGTCTATTGTACAATCCTTACATAACTATTGAAGCCTACTACACACAGGCCTCAAGAATTATATTGCCATAGCAGGCCTGGGAGCTTTCAGAAGGATGCCAGCTACCATAGCAACCTGAGGGTTCTCATGATCTTGCTGCATGGCAGCCATTCGAAGGGGGGGAAATAAAAGTAGAAGTAAACAAAACTCCTCTGGTGCTGTTGTCCCATCCGCTCAGCTCCCTACATCAGCCATACACTCAGGGTTGGTCCGCATGGGGACCCCCCAAATGGAATACCAAATGCAATTGCAAGCGCTGTGCAGTAAAAGCACACGGATCGCCATAGACTATAATGGGGTCTGTGTGCTTGCTGCCAGATCTCCGCACAGAACATGCGGACAAGAAAGTAGTGATTCGTGTGGGGAGTGTGCGGCAAGCACCATGTGCTTTTACTGCACAGCGCTTGCAACTGCGTTTGGTATTCCGTTTGGGGGGTCCCCATGCAGACTCCCAGAATGGATTACCAAAAGCAGATGTAAACAAAGGGTCACTATTATATCTCTAGATGCTAACAGGAACTCAGGCAAAATACTCATCCCATAAACCTTTACAGAAAATAAAATAAGAAGAGCTATAATTAGAAAGTAAAAACAAATTTAAGGGTGCATTCACACTAAGTATACGCTAAGCTGATTCACGTTCAGAATCAGCGCGTATAAAGCAGATCCCATTCATTTCAATGGGAGCCGGCATACAAGCGCTCCCCATTGAAATGAATGGGCTGCTTTTTCCCCTATTGGTTTCAATGTGATACGCGCGTATGCCGGCTCCCATTGAAATGAATGGGATCTGCTTTGTACGCGCTGATTCTGAACGTGTTTTAAATTTCAGAATCAGTAAACGTATACTCAGTGTGAATACACCTTAAGAACGTATTATATACGGTATGACTATCTGGTATTATTTGTTAAAAAATTATATAGATGATACATTCCCTTTAAGATGAACTTTAACTAGGATCTCCAGTGCGACATTATCCGAAACACAAAGTAGTTCTTGATAGTAAAAGTCAAGCATGCATGGTCTGTTAGACTACAAAGGTGATGTTTTCCTAAGAAGACATAGCACACCTTCTGAGCCAGAGCACCCAAACAAGTCCACAGCTAAAACAGAATATTTGGTTTACATCTCTTCAGTTTAATAAAGTGGTTGGAACTGTTTTAGATATGGCTGTTGAAATCATATTAGTTTTTTAAAGATTAGTTAAAATTCGAAAAACAGCAGATTTGTTCCTATAAAAAAGCACCATACCTGTCTACTAGTTATGTGTGGTAACCTATGGATCTGAGCTGAGCTACTAGACACAACCTGTGAACAGGAGAGGTTCTATTTCTGTCTGAAAGCATCCATGATTTTTTTTAACCATTAACAGCATTATTAATCATCTACATTATTATTGATATTAGAAAGACTCATATTTGCATCGCTGTTTCATTTCAGAACTTCAGCGAGACGGAAGCATAGAGACCCTAAGTAACAGTTCTGGATCTACCAGCGGTAGTATACCACGCAACTTTGATGGTTATCGGACAACTCTTCCAAGCAATGAAAATCAACCTTTGAGCCTCTTCCCCTCAGGACTTCTATAAAACACAATGTAACAGAAAAGAGATTTTGATCCTATGAATGTTTTAATGTGACATAATAATTTACTTTCTTTTATCCTTGTTTATATCCATTTCACAAGTTTGGCTAGAATTGAGAATAGAACAGATTCCTCCTCGTGTTCTCTGGACATTAATACTTTGGTAGTAGGATTTGTTTCAGTAGTAGTACACAGACAATCGTATTGTGATATCAACCTGCATATGTCCTCTGCAGTGACATGACTTACACTGGCAATGTATTTATTTAGAGATAACTAAATGGGAATATACACTTGTATACAATATTACTGTAATATTCATATGTACTACTGTGCTAATGTTCCCCTATGAGATACATGCATAAATACCAGAAGGCAGCCATTGTATCTCCATGTTGTTATTTAACAGTAACCAAGGTGAATGCTTGTGTAATAACCTTAAAGCAGGGATAATGGTTGTAAGATTTCCACACACTTTTTCCATTATACCTGACACAGTTTTGTTTTATAGACATGGATATTTTGAACAAACGTGTCCTATTATGACATGAATTCCTGTCCTTAGTACCCTAATGTTCTCATCCAAGGCAGTGGGTCTGTTATTGTTTCCAAATTGAATAGACGGCTTTAATCTAAGGGGATCAAGTAGTAATAAAAGAAAGAAGAGAAGTCTCTTGGTTCTTCATTGCCACTGGAGACGTGTATCATTTAGGAATTAGAACTTTCTATGCTATTCTATTCACAGGCTATACTATTGCATGCTGTGGGGTGTTATACTGTATATCTATTTCTATTGCTAACATTATAGAATTTCACCAATAACTAATGTGCATATGCTTTGTTCCTATTACCTATCTTACGCAATCCCGGGTAACAACTATATTCTGAAATGTCCATTCTGTGTCTGTGAAATCTGATTACCACCATTAAATGCTAGCATTGCTGATAATATAAACTATCACAGCAGTTTAGTATACTTTTACTGTTACAATATAGCAGTTTGTAAAATCTGACATTTATTGATCACTGTTTTCCTATAGCTCTTGTTTATTCTGTCCGATTAGTTGACTGCATAAGACTGGGTTCACACAGGGTTTTTTGGGACGGATTTTGACGAGGAGGCCACCTCAGAATCCGGTCCAAAGACTGGCTAGCCACAACTGCAGTGTATCCAGTCGTGGCATTGTGCTCTGGATTAGGCCTAGTCGGGAGGGAGTGTTTGCATCGCGAATGCTGCGGCGGTTTCCACCGTGGAATCCATGGCAAGAAAGGGCAGGTCTATTCTTTTTTCCACAAGCGGGAAGAAACTGCTTGCGGAAAAAGGAAGTGAACGGCTCCCATTGAAGTCAATGGGAGGCGGCTTTTTGAGGTGGAGTCCGAGTCAAAAGCCAGACCAAAAAACCCTGTGTGAACCCAGAATAATAGTAGGAAACATGGGAATAGAGCCTCTTGTAGTGGACAACTCAAAGACAAATACTGTGTTAAAAACCGCCAAGAGATATCTGAAGGCATTGCAGATATGAAAATGTATTATAATACGTTTTGTGCAATATACCTTCATCAAGAGGTTTGGAATACAATAGTATTATGGCAGGTAGAATTGATTCCAGAAAAGCCAAAGATTTAACATGGTCTGGTTATTTGGGAAAATACTTGGCTTTTCACTTAAAAAAAAATAATCAGCAATGACTGTATGGATCCAAAATTTGCTGCTCACTTGGTTTTAGAAAGTAACTTTTTGTTGATCTATTGATTTTATGCGTCTTTATTATAATGTTAACAACTGATGAACCTTACTATAACTAATGAAACCTGTATTTCCATTACAATATCAATTTTGATGACTCTAAAGTAAATTTTTTTCTTCATTTGAAACAAGTGAAATTTTATCTGTGAATATTAAATAAAGATGTAAGAATTTTAATACTGCGTGGTCTTTGTTCACGTATACGTTTATCTCTCATTTAGTTTGTCTGCAATGTATAATGTTTATCTTCAAGAAAAGTAAAATTAAAGACTACACAGCAATATAGCTTCAAATCTCTCCTACTCTGAGGGGACATCTGTGCCAATGGTGACTTCTTGTGCACCCTTAATCACACATGAGGTACACATGAGATAGTTTCCAGCAGAATGCTCTTACAGCTGAATGCAGTACCCAAGTTGCCTATACATATGCATTCATGGCGCGGTGCTTGTGCACTAACTGAAAAATGTCACGGTTGTTAATGCCCAAGCAATCATATACTGAATGCTGCTTGCACCTCTATGGGAATGGGGTAGGAAAACTCTCCCTGGTGCTACGACGGCTAACTAGGCCCTGCCTGAAGGTGTTGGTCATCTATACCCAAGCTAATTTTGGCCCCGACAACTTCTGGCTCTCTAAATGAGACGACCTAACAGACAGGTGGGGTGAGAGCTGAAAGAGGCTAGCGACTGGGATTCTAGAGGTGGTCACCCCTAACGAAAGAATAGGTGCAGCTGCAAACAGAAACAAATAGGATGGGACATGCTGGAGACCTAACAGGCGTAGCACAACCATAAACACACAACAGGAGTTTGAGGAGAGGAACAGTGGAGTAGTGAGGAAAGGGTATCACAGGACAGGGGCAAAATAAACCTGAAGCCCTAAACAGAAACTAATACCAAAACAGTGACAGGTTTCCTGTAACTTAGCCAAGTTACAGGAAACCAAGTCCCCAGGACCAGATGATTTACACCCTAGAGTCCTGAAAGAGATAGCAGAGGAAATAACAGAACCCCTTGCTATAATCTTCGGTAAGTCATGGGAAACAGGAGTGGTCCCTTTAGATTGGAAAAGGGCAAATGTTGTCCCCATCTACAAAAAAAGGGAAAAGGGACGATCCAGGAAATTACAGGCCGGTAAGTCTGACCTCGATAGCAGGAAAAATCTTTGAGCAAATTGTCAAGGAACATTTACTTCGGTACCTGGATGGGAAGGCATTAATTAACCAGAGCCAGCATGGCTTTATGACCAATAAATCTTGTCAGATTAACCTGATTTCCTTCTACAACAAAATCACTGAATGGTTGGACCAAGGGAATGCCGTGGACATAGTATATCTTGACTTCAGTAAGGCATTTGATAAAGTATCACATAACCTTCTTATTGAAAAAATGATTAAGTATGGCTTTGACAAAAAATCAGTTAGGTGGATTCACAACTGTCTTAATGATCGGGCACAACGAGTAATACTAAATGGCTACACATCGAACTGGAAGAAAGTCAAAAGCGGGGTGCCGCAGGGCTCTGTTCTGGGCCCAGTACTTTTTAATATCTTTATAAATGATCTGGACGATGGAATTATTGGGGAACTCATAAAATTTGCAGATGATACGAAGATAGGAGGAATAGCCAACACTAGAGAGGAGAGAGAGTGTATTCAAAAGGACTTAGACACACTGGAACAATGGGCTGAGGCAAACAAAATGGTATTTAACAGGGACAAATGCAAAGTTCTACATCTGGGTAACAGAAATGTAAAAAACATATATAGTATGGGAGGAATAGAACTAAGTGATAGCATAGGGGAAAAGGACTTGGGCATAATAGTAGATCACAAATTCAACATGAGCCAACAGTGCGGTGCTGCTGCAAAAAAGGCTAATAAAATTCTGGGATGTATTAAGACAAGCATTGAATCTAGATCAAGAGAGGTCATTCCGCTGTACTCTTCCCTGGTCAGACCACACCTGGAATACTGTGTACAGTTCTGGGCGCCTCAATTCAAGAAAGACATCGATATATTGGAGCAAGTCCAGAGAAGAGCAACCAAAATGGTGGAAGGTCTGCAAACCATGTCCTATGAGGAGCGGCTAAAAGAACTGGGATTGTTTAGTTTGCAGAAGAGAAGGCTGAGGGGAGATTTAATAGCAGTCTACAAATATCTGAAAGGTAGTCACAGTGTAGAGGGATCTACCCTATTCTCATTAGCACAAGGAAGTACAAGAAGCAATGGGATGAAACTAAAGGGAAAGAGATACAGATTAGACATTAGGAAAAACTTTCTGACAATGAGGGTAGTGAGAGAGTGGAATAGGCTGCCACGGGAGGTGGTGGGCGCTCCATCAATGGAAATCTTGAAGCGGAATCTGGATAAACATATAGCTGGGATGATTTAGGAAAACCTGCACTCGCAGGGGGTTGGACCCGATGGCTCTTGAGGTCCCTTCCAACTCTACCATAAAATAAATAAATAAATAATAAATAAAAATAAATAACCAGAAATGCAGGACAGGGGTTGAGTAGAAATGTTGAGGGTTAAACAGACTCTCACACAAGACAAAACTCACACCACTTCTAAATGAGCTCCTGAGACAGTGCAACTCCACAAAACACTGCTACTAAACTGGGCCAAGAATCCTAGGTGGTAACAACGAAAACCGGCGAGGACTGAAGCCAGCAGTCAGCCTTTTACAGACCCCGGAACTACTTGATAGGTTGATGACAATGTCACACCTGAAGCTGGCATCTACTGAGACACCCAGCCAGCTCAAGTATATACTGAGGCAGATACCCAACCCCTGTCTCCACAGCTCAGTGGCAAAGAGAACAACCAGAGAGCCACAGGACACTGGCCCAAATCCCAAGACAAACACCACCAGAAAATACACAACAATTTTACAAACAACTCAGGTCCTGACAGAAGAGGGGAGAAGACTACCGCCTCAAATGTCTGACATTGAACAAAAAAATTAGATACTTGAAAGCCAGCTACACAATAAGACATCACATATTCAGGAGCGGGCAATTAATTTCCCATGGGGCCAAATGAGAAATTTAAACAGTTCTAGAGGGCTATGCGCACAGTGGCAAATTTATAGCTCCACCCACTTCTACATTGATTCCGCCCATTCTCATATATTTTTCCTTGTGCCTCCACTCAGTAAAATGCTCCTACCCTAACATTATATACCCCCAGCGCCGCACCTCCCATGAGGCAACCTGAAGCGACCACTTCAGGCGGCGCTATGCCAGGGCCCCAGGGAGGGTGGCATTTTTGCTTACCTAAGCCAGTCCAGGACAAGCTGTCCTGGACTGGCTTAGCACCGAGTGGTGGATTGGGGAGGCCACTGGAGCAGCGCTGCTCCAGCAGCCCCCCCCCTCACACTCAGGCAGATAGCAGGTCCTCTTCGTGCCTGCTCTCTGCCTGCGAACGCCACTAAGCCCCGCCCCCTTCACTTAGCCCCCCCACTCTGTCACACCCCCTCCACTCCGCCCCCTCCTCCCGTGGGGGGAGGCGGCTTTCTGTCGTTCGCCTCGGGTGGCAAAAGGGGCAAGTTCACCCCTGTATACCCCCACATTATAATGTTCTCCTCCAAATGTACCACAATATTAAGTTTCTTTCCTTGTGCCCCAGTTTAAACTGGCATAAACTAGAGTGGGACATTAAATTGGGGCAGCTGGAGGGGAATATTAAACAGTGGGAGTAGTTGGAGGGGGACATTAAACTGGGGACAACTAGAGGCAGATATGTCCCCCTCCAGCTACCCTCTGTTACGGTTCTGTATATATATTAGAAAATAATTTTAAACGAGACAGAACCGCTAGACTGCTAGACACTGCAGTGAGGTCCACAGGCCCCATGAGGGGCAGCCGTGTGCCTGAAAGGCTAACCACCAGTTAACTGCACTGGCAGTGGTGTTAGTGCGGGTACAATGTGAACAGGCTGCAACCAAACTCTCACCAGTTAACCTCACTGGGAGAGTGCACCTGCGGAAAGCTACTAGGTGAAGCTGAATGAAGTCTTGCAACAGACCTCTGCTAAATCACAGCAGAGGAATAGGCACTAGTAAAAGCTTCAGCCTGCTACACAGGAAAGACTTCCAGGTATAAGTGTCACCCCTGGTCAGTAACTGAAAAGGCTCTACAACAGCAAGGAGCTATAGAGTAACAGTTCAATAGGCCATACAGATTCCCACTGGCAGAGCCAAGGAATCCTAACTAGATCCCTAGACTGCTCCTGCCTTTCACTGGAACCTAGCCCTGACCTCCTCTCTCTCAAAATATTATAGTCAAAGTGTGAGCACCGGGCGGGTGGTCGGCTCACACTATATAAAGGTAAGTCCCCGCCCACAGGGGCGGTGGCATAACTTCACCGGACATGCTCGGTATGGGCAGAATGGGACTTAACCTCTGAGCGCCTCCAAAAGGTCTGAGCACGCACAGTAGGAGAAGAATGGGACTTGACCTCTGAGCGCCTCCAAAAGGCCCGAGCATGCTCAGTAGGCAGAAAGCTGGACTTAGAGTCCATACAGCTCACTGCACGACACCGAAGGGAAAGGTTGGATTGGCCCGCAGGTGGCGCTGTGCGCTGGACGGGAAACCTGCAGGACCCCATCCTAACACTCTCATGGTTTAATATCCTCCTCCAGTTGACCCCAGTTTAGTATTCCCCTCCAGCTGCCCCAGTTTATTGTCACCCTCCATCTGCCCCTAGTTTAATGTCCCCCCTCCATCTGCCTTCATTTTAACTGCCCCCTACATCTGCCCCCAGTTCCCCCTCTTACTCACACATACTGTTTCATTTCTCCTCATCTTCCATCAGTCTCCATTCCCGGCAGCTTGCTCTTTCTGTGTAACACCAACCACACTGTCCTGTGTAGCTCCACCCACTAACGAGCCTTATCATATCCTAGTGATCTAAAGGACCTTTGATGACACCATCAAAGGTCCTTTAACCAACTTGCCATTCGGCATCTACCTTTATCCTACACTCTATGCGGGCCAGTCAGAGACTGCAAATGAGCTGTTTGGAGGAGCGAGGGCATTGCTCCATTCTTGGAGCGACATCAATGTCTTCATTGCTTCAAAAAACTTCTTTGTATATTGCCATAAAATGTGATATCTAGGCAACAAAAGCACTGATTCACAAGGGTAAAACATTGTATGATTTAGGTGACCCTAACCTACCTAAATTTGGGACAGAGGTGATATGTTTGGTTTCAGTGACAAACTACGTTTTGGTTGCTTTCTGTTACTGACAAAGACAAGAGTACTTGGCTAGAACCGCCGTCAGTCATTTATCTTCCACATTACAAAGATCAGTCAAGTTCAAATCCAAAACACCAGACACCTCTCTATGTAGACCTCATATATATTCCAAAAAATCCTTAGGTTTGAGTGACTGATTTTATGTGTATGTCCAAGCTTTACCTGTACATTATAATTCAGGTATAACTTTTTCATCTTATTCTATAAAGTATGGATTATTAGATCTATATTGCAAATGGCATGCAGAGTTCTTTTTCGATTTTGCCAGGTTGGACCTCTACTCCTGCACCTACCCATACAAAGTGCCATCTGATCCATTTGCTAAATACTATAGCAATATTGATGGCCTATAAAGCCACTTGTGCTTTACTAGTCACAAAACATGATTTTCACCAAAACACATCTTACACTATTATTGGAATTTACCAAGTTACTCAGCTCTAGCTCCACTCTACTTTGTCCACAAAATTTATTTTTTTGGCAAGTTTAAGCAAAATCAGTCAAGATGTTATCTTTTCCAACAGATGATGTGATACATAAAATGATGCAGGTCTTGGTTCTGACAGTTGTGACCGCAGATCAGTCTACCCATTCACAGATAGAGATACAAATACAACCTGTGTGAATGGGAACAGCCAGATCTGTTAAATCTAGAGGAATTCTAGGTAATTACTTTCAGATGAGGTAAGGAGTAGAGATGAGCGAACAGTGTTCTATCGAACACATGTTCGATCGGATATCAGGGTGTTCGCCATGTTCGAATCGAATCGAACACCGCGTGGTAAAGTGCGCCAAAATTTGATTCCCCTCCCACCTTCCCTGGCGCCTTTTTTGCACCAATAACAGCGCAGGGGAGGTGGGACAGGAACTACGACACCGGGGGCATTGAAAAAAATTGGAAAAAGTCATTGGCTGCCGAAATCAGGTGACCTCCATTTTAGACGAATAGTGGATTTCAAATCCGGGTCATATGAGAATGTGAACTTTGTGACTATGAGACAGGGATAGCTGTACAGGCAGGGATAGCTAGGGATAACCTTTATTTAGGGGGGAATGTTATTAAAAATAACTTTTTGGGGCTCTATCGGGTGTGTAATTGTGATTTTTGTGAGATAAACTTTTTCCCATAGGGATGCATTGGCCAGCGCTGATTGGCCGAATTCCGTACTCTGGCCAATCAGTGCTGGCCATTGCATTCTATTAGCTTGATGAAGCAGAGTGTGCACAAGGGTTCAAGCGCACCCTCGGCTCTGATGTAGCAGAGCCGAGGCTGCACAAGGGTTCAAGCGCACCCTCGGCTCTGATGTAGGAGAGCCGAGGGTGCACTTGAACCCTTGTGCACCCTCAGCTCTGCTACATCAGAGCCGAGGGTGCGCTTGAACCCTTGTGCACACTCTGCTTCATCAAGCTAATAGAATGCATTGGCCAGTGCTGATTGGCCAATGTATTCTATTAGCCTGATGAAGTAGAGCTGAATGTGTGTGCTAAGCACACACATTCAGCTCTACTTCATCGGGCTAATAGAATGCATTGGCCAGCGCTGATTGGCCAGAGTACGGAACTCGACCAATCAGCGCTGGCTCTGCTGGAGGAGGCGGAGTCTAAGATCGCTCCACACCAGTCTCCATTCAGGTCCGACCTTAGACTCCGCCTCCTCCGGCAGAGCCAGCGCTGATTGGCCGAAGGCTGGCCAATGCATTCCTATGCGAATGCAGAGACTTAGCAGTGCTGAATCAGTTTTGCTCAACTACACATCTGATGCACACTCGGCACTGCTACATCAGATGTAGCAATCTGATGTAGCAGAGCCGAGGGTGCACTAGAACCCCTGTGCAAACTCAGTTCACGCTAATAGAATGCATTGGCCAGCGCTGATTGGCCAATGCATTCTATTAGCCCGATGAAGTAGAGCTGAATGTGTGTGCTAAGCACACACATTCAGCACTGCTTCATCACGCCAATACAATGCATTAGCCAGTGCTGATTGGCCAGAGTACGGAATTCGGCCAATCAGCGCTGGCCAATGCATTCTATTAGCCCGATGAAGTAGAGCTGAATGTGTGTGCTAAGCACACACATTCAGCACTGCTTCATCACGCCAATACAATGCATTAGCCAGTGCTGATTGGCCAGAGTACGGAATTCGGCCAATCAGCGCTGGCTCTGCTGGAGGAGGCGGAGTCTAAGGTCGGACCTGAATGGAGACTGGTGTGGAGCGATCTTAGACTCCGCCTCCTCCAGCAGAGCCAGCGCTGATTGGCCGAATTCCGTACTCTGGCCAATCAGCACTGGCTAATGCATTGTATTGGCGTGATGAAGCAGTGCTGAATGTGTGTGCTTAGCACACACATTCAGCTCTACTTCATCGGGCTAATAGAATGCATTGGCCAGCGCTGATTGGCCGAATTCCGTACTCTGGCCAATCAGCACTGGCTAATGCATTGTATTGGCGTGATGAAGCAGTGCTGAATGTGTGTGCTTAGCACACACATTCAGCTCTACTTCATCGGGCTAATAGAATGCATTGGCCAGCGCTGATTGGCCGAATTCCGTACTCTGGCCAATCAGCACTGGCTAATGCATTGTATTGGCGTGATGAAGCAGTGCTGAATGTGTGTGCTTAGCACACACATTCAGCTCTACTTCATCGGGCTAATAGAATGCATTGGCCAGCGCTGATTGGCCGAATTCCGTACTCTGGCCAATCAGCACTGGCTAATGCATTGTATTGGCGTGATGAAGCAGTGCTGAATGTGTGTGCTTAGCACACACATTCAGCTCTACTTCATCGGGCTAATAGAATGCATTGGCCAATCAGCGCTGGCCAATGCATTCTATTAGCGTGAACTGAGTTTGCACAGGGGTTCTAGTGCACCCTCGGCTCTGCTACATCAGATTGCTACATCTGATGTAGCAGTGCCGAGTGTGCATCAGATGTGTAGTTGAGCAAAACTGACTCAGCACTGCTAAGTCTCTGCATTCGCATAGGAATGCATTGGCCAGCCTTCGGCCAATCAGCGCTGGCTCTGCCGGAGGAGGCGGAGTCTAAGGTCGGACCTGAATGGAGACTGGTGTGGAGCGATCTTAGACTCCGCCTCCTCCAGCAGAGCCAGCGCTGATTGGTCGAGTTCCGTACTCTGGCCAATCAGCACTGGCCAATGCATTTCTATGGGGAAAAGTTAGCTTGCGAAAATCGCAAACTGACAGGGATTTCCATGAAATAAAGTGACTTTTATGCCCCCAGACATGCTTCCCCTGCTGTCCCAGTGTCATTCCAGGGTGTTGGTATCATTTCCTGGGGTGTCATAGTGGACTTGGTGACCCTCCAGACACGAATTTGGGTTTCCCCCTTAACGAGTTTATGTTCCCCATAGACTATAATGGGGTTCGAAACCCATTCGAACACTCGAACAGTGAGCGGCTGTTCGAATCGAATTTCGAACCTCGAACATTTTAGTGTTCGCTCATCTCTAGTAAGGAGTTTGCTGTCATATCACAGATTTACAGTTTGAATCTCTTTCTATACATCTGAGATCACACTTGCTCTAGAATAACATACACTTTAACAAGTACAATTCATTGCATAATTGCGTCTGTTTTAAAATAAAGTGAAAAGTAAACCATAAACCAAAAATTGTCAAAAAATGCATGAAGAAGGAATTGTTGACTGAAGCATTAAATATGTGAATGTAATGATAATATATATGATTACAATCTTAGAGTAAAAGGATAAGTTTATTGGGAAAAACTGTACTGCTGTATTGAAGGAAGACTCTAGTGCCTTAGTGGACCACCTCTAGCCTGGGTACAATATAACATATGGATGGACATGGAGCCCTACAGCTTCCATATAGTATCCAGCAGCATATTTGCTCACATAATTTGTCATTGGACCTGTAGATCCTACATACTTGTAAGTTGCTGGATGGACCAATAAATGCTCGGTTGCCAGATGGACCCATAAATGCTCGGTTGGAGATAAATCTGGAGAGTGAGCAGGCCAAAGCAGTGTTGCGATGTTGTAGTAAAACATTCCTGGAAAACCTTTACTGTGTGTGGGAAAGCATTATCCTGCCAAAAAAATGCCAGTTGGAAGCCTCACCATAAAATGTGGCCACATGATGTCATGCACCAATTGCTGAGCTGTCAGTGTCCCTCATATGACTACTAGGGTAACTGACTATCATAGGCCATGGCTTCCCAGGTCATAACACCAGCAATTGGGGCAGAGTGTTGCTCCACAGCAAAGGCAGGATTGAAGTGCTCACCACAAATCTTCCATACTCAGATCTAGTTGTCTTTAGTTCCCAAGCAGAACCTGGTTCATCACTTACGACTATACAGTTCTAGCTATAGCAGTCCAAGTTTCTTGAGTCATGACAACACTGCAAGCAAAGGTGATGGTAGCTGGCAGGACATGTAATGGGTATCATCATACCATCATACCAAATTTCATGAAGGTGCCTGGGTGGTCGATGAGGAAACTGAGGGAGCCACTTGTGATTTTCAGTGAATCAATCAATCCTCTATACTGATGATTTATTTGGGCTGTCTGGAGCAAAAGGCCGATTTTAGGTTATCTTCTACCTGTGGAAAAATTTAAAATGCTGCCCCACCCCCTACCCCATTAAAATGATCCATCCACTAGGAAAAAATAAACATCCTGCTCGATCTTCTGATGGATCCTAACGCTGATCAGCCACAAAGGTCGCAGCACAAGTCTTTCCACTAATTAGCCTCATTCATCTGATGTTAATCAGCAAGTAAAAGGAGGGGAGGTGTGGGCCACAAAATGGAGAGGAACTGGAGGGGAATTCTGCCTTAATTTCTCTTCATTTTCTACCAAGTGAGAATGGGCCCTAATAGTTCCTACATAAGTAATAGGCTCCCCATATTTGATAATAATGCCCCACAGGTAATAGCACTCCCCAGAGGTAATAGCTGCCCCCCACATAAGTAATGCTATTACCTGTGTGTGTGTGTGTGGGGGGGGCATTATTGCTGTATTAGTACCCTAAAAGTGACCCCCACTTAAGTAATGCTATTACAGTAATAGTGCCCCACCATCAGCAATAGTAAGTCATTTTATTAACTGTGGAGGGACACTATTATAGTAATAGTGCCCCCTAAAGGTAATAGTCCCCCACATACAGTTCTGTGTGCTCTGAAATACAATTATATTGTACTTATGCAATGCACACAAAGTATGCGCGCATTTTCTGTTGTGATAATGAGATTCTGGAGCAGAATAGAAGATATACAAATCCTGTGTGCTAGAAAAGGTCTCAGACACGGCATAAGTGAACTGTAAGTACCATATAATTATAGTTCAGAGTAAGGGAAGGGTTTCTAACACTATGGGGGCAATGGAGGGCACCAAGGAAAATGCAGGTCAGGACTCACAAGCAGACAGTGGTGCGGCTTGACTCTCACAAACAAAAGGCAAAAGTTTCTTGTCACCTTCATTGGCACCCAGCATCTGGGGCACATGCTTCAGTAGTCTACTTTTCTGGGCTATGACATTCCTGAAGAGAAGAAGGAGCATGTACCTGTTACACGACTAATTAAAACTGGAGCATGGCCTTCTGGACCCTCATGAAAAAAACAGCAAAATCATTCAATGATCAGTGCTAAAGTCTTTTGAATGACTGGCGGCTACAATTCCTGGCTCACCAAAAAACAACAACTTAAAAAAAATTATGAACAGGCCAATGATGAAATCTGACTCAGTCTAGGGTACATATTCATCTCTTCCTATAACTGATCATTTTGAAATAGGTTACACTATTTGTCCCCAGAAATAATAATAGCTCCAACAGTAAAATACTTTAATAATAATTATTATTAATAATAATAATAATAATAATAATAATAATAAAACTAACAATGTCTTTATAGTATGCTCTGTCAGTGATGGATCGCCACATGGCTGCATAATAAGTATAATTTTCATAATATAATATAAAGATTGAGAGTTCTGGGGGCCACACGGTGGCTCAGTGGTTAGCACTGCAGCCTTGTAGCGCTGGATTCTTAGTGTTCAAATCCCGCCAAGGGCACAAAAAAAAAAAAAAGCCATCTGCAAGGAGTTTGTATGTTCTCATGTTTGCATGGATTTCCATCCCATATTCCGAAGACATACTGATAGGGAAAAAATGTACATTGTGAGCTCTATGTGGGGCTCACAATCTACATTTAAAAAAAAAAAATTGAGAGGTCTCAGTAGTTGATACCATTTTTAATGGCTAACAAAAATGATGACATATTGCGAGCTTTTGGAACTACTTGGTTTCTTCATCAGGCTGGTATAACACAATATCTGAATATGAGAATCCCTAGTGGAGCAGGAATGACTTGTAAGTCTCCGTACTCCCTATGTAGGCACACACTCTCCCTAATGTGTATGATTATCCTCTGACCCTGGTCTATAGTCTCTCACTCTGCCAAATCAGTATCCCTGCGCTATGCTGAGGAGGTCCAAAAGATCGAAACAGCGCTGTCCATAGCTGGGAATCTGTTCCTTTTGGGATAGAAATACTAATTTGGTAATAAACTCTGCATCATGTTAGTAGGCTTATTAACTGAGTCAAGCATGATGTTAAGGGGGCTGCCCTCTAGAGGGCAGCATACAGAGGCACTGTTCTCCTAATTACATCCTGGAGAATAGATTTGCATATTTTTTACCCAGAATCCTTAGCAGAGCAGGAATGACTTGTAAGTCTCCGTACGCCTATGTAGGCACACACTCTCCCTAATGTGTATGATTATCACCTGAGAATATCTGAAGGCAAGCACATTTATACAGGAATACAATATAATGTAATCTGGTGCACAACTGAAGTACAAGTGGCGTTCATCCTTCATCATCACTTGTGCATAAGTATATACAGCAAAGATTTCTATTTTGTTTTAATCTTATGATGTCCCTAATGGGTAGATCATACACCAACTAAGTCAAATTTGAGGTTTTGTACCACTAATCTATTAAAAACGTGTGACTGAGTAGAGGATCTAAAATAGATAAACTACATGAGTTAGCCTGTGTGAAATCATATTAAGACTATGCAGAAGTCATGTAGTGTAAGAACATGTTATCAGCTCTTAATAGATTGAATTTGCAATCATATAGTATTCCATTTGGTACAGTTAATATAAAATTGATGAGACATACTCATGGGGGGCAAACCTAAATGTTCTTTTTTTGTTGTTGTTGAGAAGAAATGAATATTTAATGTCCCTGTTTGAAATGCCTGGAAACTTAATTTATTGCATATTATGGACAATGATATTTTTCAATTTGGCTGTGTTATTGCATGAATGGCTTAAGTGGTTGCTACCTGCATTCTTACATTTCCAGGATTTGCTAGAATGTATAGTCACTTATCCAGATCCGACTTATTTTGTCTTTGAAGTCTACACATCCTCATAGTATGCTATGCAATTTTAAATTAAGTTTCAGGAAACCAGACAATTTATCAACACTAAAAATCTGTTAGGCCCTGCTATAACATGGACGGCCTTAGGCTACAGGGCCAAGTTTGCTTCAAATGACTGCTTTGGATGTTTGATGCCTGATTGTGCCATTCATGGAAATGAGTTATAAAAGTTAGCTGCTTAAAGGAAAGTTACCAAGTGTAAGCTTGACCTTTTATTTTCATGTACTTTAGCAGAAACACATTGCTCTGAGGAATTGAGAACAAAGACACTGGTGGAAAAGGCAGCATTTTATCATGAGTCACTTTACTTACAACTTTCAACCAGTTTCTTTCTTTACAAAGCAATAATTCCTTCACACCATAGTTCATAGTTCTTTATCTTTAAGGGGGATATCCAGGAATTGGAGCAACCTGTGTGGAGGCTGGGGGAGGTATAAAGTAGAAAAAAAAGGATACTCAGCTTTCCCCAGAGCTCTGTTGTTGGTATTCACTCTGAGATGTGCAGGCTCCTTATGTCTTGAAATCAGTGGCCTTAGCAGTCGCTGAGAAGAACAACAGAAGAACTCACAGGATAGTACTGTAAAAATATGAATGGATCAAATGACAAGAAGGGGATGGAGGTGGCCTGATAGGAACGATTCTAAAAGAAAGCATGTTAATGAAGTTAGATGTGTAGAGAGTTACTGCGATACTCGAGGTCCAGGGAGACTAGTCGTTTTTGGATGAAGATAAGGAATATGTGTAGAAAAACACATGTATACAAGTCAGGCTTGTCCAAAAAGGATTGCTGTCATGACGATGTAGTTAAGTACAACTTTATTCAGACGACGCATTTCAGAAAGGTACTGCTCCTTTCATCAGGTCTAATCTACTAAATAGTACAAGTAAACAAAATAACAATATTTAGCCAAAAAATAAGTCATATTTAAATGTAAATGTGCATGGGTATACATACATAACTGTATACATACATGTATATATACACACACATTACTGCACATTACAATATATATATATATATATATATATATATATATATATATATATATATATATATACTCTCAACTCCAACTCCCCCCCTCCCACTTTACTAGCTTTGGTAATGCCAAATATCCATTCGGACGTGCCAATAAAGCCTATTTGATTTGATTTCATATTTAATATACGTATATATATATATATTTATATATATATATATATATATATATATATATTAGCAGGGGGACCCGGCTTCGCATGGGTATATTCCATTTTTTGTTTTTGTAGTGGCCCCATAAGAATTGTCCAATTTTGCACTGGTGTATTTTGTATGTCATTTGTGTGTGTCCATAAGCGTCACGTGATCATGTGTATCTCATTTTGGATATCAGTGAAACACCTGTGATTAGTTGTTATGGATACCTGTAGTAAAGCTGTGTGTATGTGACCTTGTGTAACAGTGTCATCCACAATGCCCTGCTTCTTTAAAGCTGACATACAGCAGGGAAGAAAAATGGCTGGGTTGCTATGGAAACCTGGAGTAAAACTCTAATGTGTGGTACTCTGTGCAGAGCCATCTATCTAATCCTCCAGCGTATGGCACTGTGTGCTGAGGCAAGTATCTAATCCTACGACTTGTGGTACTGTGTGTAGAGGCATGTATCTAATCCTCCCTGTGTGGTATTGTGTGAAGAGGCGCATATCTAATCCTCCGACGTGTGGTACTGTGTGCAGATGTGCGTATCTAATCCTCTCCCATGTAGTACTGTGTATAAATGCACATATCTAATTCTCTGGCGTGTGGTACTGTTTGAAGACGTGCGTATCTAATCCACCGGCGTGTGGAACTGTGTGCAGATGCGCATATCTAATCCTCTCCCATGTAGTACTGTGTGTAAATGCACGTGTCTAATCCTCTGGCGTGTGGTACTGTCTGAAGACATGCGTATCTAATCCTCTGTCATGTTGTACTGTGTGCTGAGATGCGTATGTAATTCTTCGGCATGTGGTATTATGTGCAGAGACATGTATCTAATCCTGCCCCGTTGGTACTGTGTGCAGACACAGGTATCTAATCCTCACCTATGTGGTATTGTGTGCAGTGGCGCGTATCTAATCCTCCGGTATGTGGTATTGTGTGGAGAGGCGCTGTGTGGATTGGAGTTAGGGTCAGGCAGTGCAAAGTGACACAGCTGGGAAAGCAACACTGTGCAACTAATGACAAAAGGGGTCGTAGCCCTGCGGCTATGACTATGCTATAGTATCTGAGATGAGGCAGACCAATGCACTTCCTAATTGAAGTGCACCTACCACGACTCCTTACGCTTCTATCCCGGCGGCTAGGATAAGGGAAGAGGAGGCCCTGAAAGTGCTAGGGACTGGAGTCACGGGGGTCACACCTAAACAGAAAGCACAGTGTAAATGCAATGCAAAACAAAAGACTAAACAGCATGGAACCAGGGAGGACCACAAGTCCCAGCAAGACACAGAAGAGAAGGCGAGGTCAGACGAGCAAGAGGTCGAGCCAGGAGATAATAATAAAGGTACCGAATCAAAAGACAAGGGATAGTCAAAAATACAAGCCGGGATACAAACCAAGGAACAGACAGACAGGGAATCAAACTGAGCAGGGGAACCAGGAAACACAAAGTGAATGGCTGGCAAGGATCCATGCCTGTGTGGGGTTTAAATAGCAGCAGAGAACACACCTGATGGCTAATGGAGACTGAGAGCAAGGAAAAGATTAACCCTTAATGACCTAAGCACACCCAATAGAACTCCTAACACGTCTCCCAGGGAGACGCCGCGCAGCAAGGAGACCGCGGCGACTCCGTATCCTCACAGTACCCCCCTTTGAGGAGGGGCCTCCGGACCCTCAAGAGGACCCCCTGGCTTAGTAGGGTAAGAACGGTAAAACTTCTCCACCAATCTAGGAGCGTGAAGGACTCTGGCTGCCACCCAAACACGCTCCTCTGGTCCATACCCCTTCCAATGTATGAGGAACTGAAGGGAATTCCGCACTCTGCGTGAATCAATGACCTGCTCCACCTCATACTCTAGTTCCCCCTGAACGATCACTGGTTCTGGTGGGGAACGAGTGACCATTGCCGGAACATACTTTTTGAGTAGGGACTTATGAAAAACTGGGTGAATATGGAGGGACCTAGGAAGTGATAATTTGAATGACACGGTTGATTATTTCAGAAATGGGATATGGACCAATAAAACGCGGGGCAAATTTAGTAGATGGAACACGAAGTTGGAGATTTTTAGTGGATAACCAGACCTTGTCACCCACCACAAAGTCAGGTCCAGGGCGGCGCTTTCTGTTGGCGAAATTGACTTGATTAGCCTGGGCTTTTCTCAGCGATGCCAGGCTTTCAGCCCATACAGTACAGAGAGATTTAGCAACGTCCTCTACTGAGGAAAAGGCGAATTCATTACCTGTTCCTGAGGAGAATCTGGGGTGAAAACCATAGTTAATGTGGAAAGGAGACGACCGAGTCGAGGAGTTGACATGATTATTTAGTGCAAATTCAGCCATGGGCAAATATTCACTCCATTTATCTTGGCAATCAGACACAAAGCACCTCAAATACTGTTCCAAAGATTGATTCAATCTCTCTGTTTGACCGTTAGTCTCTGGGTGGAAGGCTGAGGAAAAAGAAAGAGAGACTTCCAACCTGTTACAAAAGGCTTTCCAAAACCTGGACACAAACTGTACGCCCCTGTCCGACACCACATTTGAAGGAATACCATGTAGACGTAAAATGTGGCGGATAAACAACCAGGCCAACAATTTAGCTGAAGGCAATTTTTTCAAGGCAACAAAGTGGGACATCTTAGAAAAACGATCTACTACAACCCAAATTACCGATTTCCCTTTAGAGGACGGGAGATCGTAATAAAATCCATGGAGATGTGTGACCAGGGTCGATTGGGTAGCGGGAGTGGATGTAAAAGACCCGCTGGAAGTTCATGGGGCACCTTAGATCTGGCACAGGTCTCGCAAGAATGAACAAAATTTTTAACATCTCGTTGCCAAGATGGCCACCAATACGTTCGTGATAACAGATTCCCAGTACCAGCAATGCCTGGATGACCCGCCAGAACAGAGGAGTGGATCTCCTCTAAGAGCTCCAAGCGGAGGTGGCTAGGAACAAACAATTTACCTGGCGGTAGCGCACTAGGGGCAGCATCCTGAGTGTTGAGAATACGGGTTTCAAGATCCGAGGTCAAAACTGCCACTACCACCCCAGGAGCAAGTATATTTTCAGGTTCCCCATCAGAACTACCACTAAGACCAAAACTTCTGGACAAGGCATCTTCTTTAGTATTCTTTGAGCCGGGACGGTAGGTAATTACAAAGTGAAACCTAGTGAAAAATAGAGCCCACCTGGCTTGACGGGGATTTAATCTTTTTGCCTTGTCTAAATATAAGTTTTTGTGGTCAGTTAGTACAGTAATTTTATGTCTGGCCCCCTCCAGGAAGTGTCTCCACTCTTCAAAGGCCCACTTAATCGACAGAATCTCTCTATTGCCAATATCATAATTGGCCTCAGTAGTGGAGAACCTCCTGGAAAAGTAGGCGATAGGTTGGAGGTTGGTAAATGGTTCAGTGCCCTGAGACAGGACGGCTCCTACACCTACTTCTGAAGCGTCAACCTCTACAATAAAGGGTAATTCAGGATAAGGATGGACCAGGACTGGGGCAGAAGTAAAGAGTTGTTTTAAGGTGGCGAACGCTACCTCTGTCTCTGGTGTCCAGGAGGCAGGATCCGCCTCCTTTTTGGTCAAATCAGTGAGAGGTTTAATAATAGAAGAAAAATTTCGGATAAATTTTCGGTAATAGTTGGCGAAACCTAGAAACCTCTGAACTTCTTTTAAGGTAGTAGGTTTCTCCCATTCAAGTACTGCAGATACCTTTCTGGGATCCATACCAATGGTACCAGGAGTAAGGATGTATCCCAAAAAACCTATCTCCTGGACTCCAAATTGACACTTGGATAACTTAGCACAGAGGTGGTTTTGACGTAGCCTAAGAAGAACCTCTTTTACATGTTGCTGATGTGACTCCCACTCCGGTGTGAATATGAGGATGTCATCTAAATAAATTACTAGATATCTACCTAACAGATCCCTAAAAATGTCATTCACAAAACGTTGAAATACCGCCGGAGCATTGCTCAAACCAAAAGGCATAACTAGGTATTCAAAATGACCTTCAGGGGTATTAAATGCGGTTTTCCACTCATCCCCGTCTCTTATCCGAATCAAGTTGTAAGCTCCACGGAGGTCAATTTTAGAAAACCACCAACCCCCCCCACCACCACCACCACCACCTGGTTAAAAAGATCCGGGATGAGTGGCAAAGGATGTTGGTCTTTGACCGTAATTTTATTCAATTCCCTGTAGAAAGAAGAAAAACCCCGCCCCCACAGGAGAAACTGAAGGTCGGATATGTCCTTTAGATAGGCTCTCTTTAATGTACTGGCGCATGGACTCGCGCTCTGGAGCTGAAAGGTTAAAAATGCGACCTTTGGGTAGTTTAGCTCCAGGAACCAAATCAATTGCGCAATCATAAGGTCGATGTGGAGGCAAGGCCTCCGCACTGAGCTCGTCAAAGACGTCTTTGAACTCGGTAATAAATTCCGGAATTTTGATATCATTTTTGATAGTACAAATAGTATTAATATGAGAAGTTCAGGAATCTCCCCATCTAACCAACTCCGAAGTTTCCCAATAAAACACTGGATTATGTACACACAACCAGGGTAAACCAAGAATAACGTCTGCAGCCAGTTTTTTCATAACAAAAAATGACACTTTTTCAACTTGTAAACTGCCGACAAAAAAACTGCACCTCAGCAGTACGGGCTAAGATTTTCCCTTCAGACAAAGGGGTTAGATCTGCTCCAGATACCTGAAATGGGTATTTCAAGGGAATTAATTCAATTCCTAGAGCTTGCGCCACCACTTCATGGATGAAGTTCATGGCGGCACCTGAATCCACCATCGCCTGACATGCAAAAGTTTTATTACCATTAACAAGAATAGCAGGGAGTAAACATTTCTCAATATTATTAGGAGGTACCTGTGTGCCTGAGTGACCCTCCCGGAAATCACTCAGGCATTGGCGTTTCCCGGCGGTGGTTTAGGTCTGGTTGGACAGTTTCTCAGGATATGTCCAGGCTTGCCGCAATACAGACACAGAGCATTTTCTAGGCGATACTTTCTCCTGGAGGCGGATGTGGACCCCAATATCATTGGTTCTTCTTCAGGAATAGAACAAGAGGTAGGAACAGCAGAAGGAGGTATAGGTTCCGAAAGGACAGACCAGGATTTAGCTGAGGACCCAGGTTTGCTTACTTTCTCTCTACGCCTTTCCCTAAGCCTCCTATCAATAGAAATAGCCAAGGACATAAAGTCTCCTAGATTTTCAGGGACTGGATGACTTACTAGAGCATCTTTTACAGAATCAGCTAAGCCTTGTCTAAAAAGGGTTAACAAAGGTCTGTCTGTCCACCCTGACTGAGAGCTCCACTGACGAAACTCCGTACAATAGTCCTCGGCAGTTCTAACTCCCTGCTGAATAGACAACAGATGGGACTCGGCCAAGGCAACTCTATTAGGGTCATCATAAATCTGACCTAATGTTTGAAAAAATTTACTTAACGAATTCCATTCAGGAGCTCCAGCAGGTAGAGCCAAGGCCCAGTCTTGTGGTGACCCTCGTAGAAGGGACACCACCAGCGCCACCTGCTCTGCTTCAGAAGAAAGGAAATTAAAATGAAAAAATAAATGGCAAGATTCCCGAAATGTTCAGAATCTGTCTGGTTTACCGTCAAAACGGTCAGGCAAGAGCATTTTAGGATCCTGACGGGTATTCAATATAGGAAGAACTGGCGTTTGAATAGAAGAACCTGCAGCGGCTGATGCTGGATCAGGCAAAGCATCCAGACGCTGCGAGACTTGGTTAATTAACCCAGCCATGCCCTGCACCTGCCTTGACAGTTCGTCCAGGTGGTCAGTTACGGAGCGTTCGGCATCCACACTAAACCGCCGGGCGGTCTGCCTAGGGTAAGGGCCAGCCATTATGTAAGGATTGGAGTCAGGGTCAGGCAGTGCAAAGTGACACAGCTGGGAAAGCAACACTGTGCAACTAATGACAAAAGGGGTCGTAGGCCCTGCGGCTATGACTATGCTGTAGTATCTGAGATGAGGCAGACCAATGCACTTCCTAATTGAAGTGCGCCTACCACGACTCCTTACGCTTCTATCCCGGCGGCTAGGATAAGGGAAGAGGAGGCCCTGAAAGTGCTAGGGACTGGAGTCACGGGGGTCACACCTAAACAGAAAGCACAGTGTAAATGCAATGCAAAACAAAAGACTAAACATCATGGAACCAGGGAGGACCAAAAGTCCCAGCAAGACACAGAAGAGAAGGCGAGGTCAGACGAGCAAGAGGTTGAGCCAGGAGATATAATAAAGGTACTGAATCAAAAGACAAGGGATAGTCAAAAATACAAGCCGGGATACAAACCAAGGAACAGACCGAATACAAACAGACAGGGAATCAGACTGAGCAGGGGAACCAGGAAACACAAAGTGAATGGCTGGCAATGATCCATGCCTGGGTGGGGTTTAAATAGCAGCAGAGAACACACCTGATGGCTAATAGCATGGAGACTGAGAGCAAGGAAAAGATTAACCCTTAATGATCTAAGCACACCCAATAGAACTCCTAACACGTCTCCCAGGGAGACGCCGCGCAGCAAGGAGACCGCGGCGACTCCTGACAGGCGCGTATCTAATCCTCTGGCATTTGGTACTGTGTGCAGAGGCACATATCTAATCCTCCCCTGTGTGGGATTGTGTGCAGTGGCATGTATCTAATCCTCCGGTGTGTGATATTGTGTGAAGACGCATGTATCCAATCCCCTGGCAGATGGTAATGTGTGCAGGTGCGCATATCTAATCCTCTAGCATGTGGAAATGTGTGCAGAAGCGAGTATCTAATCCTACGGGATGTGGTACTGTGTGCAGATGTGCGTATCTACTCCTCTAGTGTGTGGAACTGTGTGCAGATGCGCATACCCAGTCCTCTGGCATGTGGTACTGGGTGCAGACGCATGTATCCAATCCCCCGGCATGTGGTACTGTGTGCAGACGCGCGTATCTAATCCTCTGGCGTGTGGAACTGTGTGCAGATGTGCGTATCCAATCCTCTGGCGTGTGGCACTGTGTGCAGATGCGTGTATCTAATCCTCTCCCGTGTGGTAATGTGTGTAGACTCGCGTATCTAATCCTCTGGTGATGGTACTATGTGAAGACATGCATATATAATCCTCTGGCGTGTTGAACTGTGTGCAGATGTGTGTATCTAATCCTCCCCTGTGTGGTATGGTGTGCAGAGGCACGTATCTAATCCTCCCCCGTGTGGTACTTTGTGCAGACACACATATCTAATCCTTCAGCATGTGGAACTGTGTGCAGATGCACATATCGAATCCTCGGTTGTGTGGTACTGTGTGCAGACGCACGTATCTAATCCTCCCCTGTGTGGTGTTGTGTGAAGTGGAACGTATCTAATCCTACGGTGTGTAGAACTGTGTATAAACGTGCGTATCTAATCCTACGGCATGTGGTACAGCATGTGGTACTGTGTGCAGTACTGTGGTACTGTGTGTGGTACTGTGTGTATCTAATCCTATGGCATGTACAACTGTGTGCAGATGTGTGTATCTAATCCTCTGGCGTGTGGTACTGTGTGCAGATGCACATATCTAATTCTCTGGTGTGTGGTACTGTGTGCAGACGCACGTATCTAATCCTCCCCTGTGTGGTATTGTGTAAAGAGGCACATATCTAATCCTACGGCATGTGGAACTGTGTGTAGAAGCGCGTATCTAATCCTATGGCATGTGGTACTGTGTGCAGACGCGTGTATCTAATCCTATGGCGTGTACAACTGTGTGCAGACGCATGTATCTAATCCTCTGGTGTGTGGAACTGTGTGCAGATGCGCATATCCAATCCTCTGGCATGTGGTACTGTGTGCAGACGCATGTGTCTAATCCTTCGGCATGTGGAACTGTGTGCAGATGCACATATTTAATCCTTCAATGTGTGCAACTGTGCGCAGAAGCGCGTATTTAATCCTTTGGTGTGTGGGACTGTGTGCAGACCCGTGTATCTAATCCTCTGGCGTGTGATACTGTGTGCTGATCTGTGTATCTAATCCTCTGATGCGTGTATCTCAGTTTCAGTTTGGATATCAGTGTTGGATTGTGCATGTGGAGCATTGCAGTTGGAATATGAGTGAAAGACTTGCAGGTTTGTATTGGCTAAAGGGAGGGGGAATTGTGTTGGGAATGCTGTATCTCAGCAACAGTACATCCGAGCGAGTTGGAGTCTTAGTATCTCTTAGTTTAGTATCTCTGTACTAAATTTGGTGAAGATCGGTCCAGTCGTTTGGTCGCGCATAGAGAATAGACAGACAGACAGACAAGAATTGATTTTTATAATATATATATATATATAGAGAGGGAGAGAGAGAGAGAGAGAGAGAGAGAGCTATACTAGTGCCTCTGAATAAATTAGAATATCATGAAAAAGTTCTGGACTGTTGCTCAGTGGTGAAAGGTGTTTTCAGATGAAAGTAAATTTAGCATTTTATTTGGAAATCGCGGTCCCAGTGTCTAGAAGAAGAGTGGAGAGGCTGCTGCATACAATCCAAGCTGCTTGAGGTCTAGAGTGAAGTTTCCACAATCACTGGTGGTTTGGGGAGCCATGTCATCTACTGGTGTAGGTCCACTGTGTTTTTATGAAGACCAAAGTCAGCACAGTCGTCTACCAAGAAATTCTAGAGCACTTAATGCCTCCCTCTGCCGACAAGCTTTTTGGACATAGAATTTTCATCATCCAACAGGACTTGTCACCTGTCCACACTGCCAAAAGTACCAAAACCTGGTTTAATAACCACAGTGTCACTGTGCTTGATTGGCCAGCAAACTCACCTGACCTTAAACTCATAGAGAATCTATGAGGTATTGTCAAGAGGAAGATGAGACACCAGACCCAACATTGCAGATGAGCTGAAGGTTGCTATCATACAATCTGGGCTTCCATAACACCTCTGCAGTGCCACAGGCTGATGGCCTCCATGCCACATTGCTGCACTGATGCAGTCATTCATGTAAAAGGAGCCCCCACCAAGTATTGAGGGCATTTACTGGACAGACTTTTCATTTGGTCAACATTTCTGTGTTAAATGTTTTTTACACTTGGTCTTTTATAATATTCTAATTTTCTGAGATAACGACTTTTGGGTTTTCCTAGGATGTAAGCCATAATCATCAACATTACCAGAAATAAACAAATGAAAAAGTTCACTCTGTTTGTAATGACTCAATATAATATATGGGTTTCACTTTTTCAATTGAATTACTAAAAAAAAAAAAAACTTTTGGATGATATTCTAATTTATTGAGATGCATGAGTATATACAAAAAATAGGAATGTGAACAGTCATGATTTGGAGAGGGATACAGTAGATTCCAAGTAGTGAAGTAAGGGTCCCAACCCGTTTTGTAGTATAAAGAGGAACTTCACGTTTGTCAGTGTCAAAGGTTTTATTAGTAAAGTCAAGTGAACGTTTTCGGTCCCATGAACCTTCATCAGACTCTACATTTGGAATAACAGAAAAAACATAAAATTGAAAATCAAACGAAAAAAAACATAACATAGCCGTATCTGGCTTAAACATTGACACAAAACATACATAAACATAAATAGAACCATGCTATTGAAATGCAGGGTATAGCAGGAATCTCGTATTTTCAATCATGTAATGAAGGCAGCTTGCTTTAAGAATAGGAGGACAAAACCAATATGTAGATGCAGTAGTCAAGGGCAACGATTGTGAGTACATAGTAACAAAGATAATCCAGAAGAAGAAAATACAGAAAAAAAGACAATACAGAAAAAATTACAATACGGAAAAAATACAGAAAAAATTAACAAAATTCACCTGTTAATATAGATGTAATTGTACTCCGTTAATACGGTAAATGCCAAAAGAGGAAAGGCACTCCAGACCAGTCTAAGAGTAACAGAGTTTCAAACATAATGAGTATAATGAATATGTCAATATTTGTGAACAATGCTGAAAGCTGCTCGTTGTGTAGGGGAACTTACCTCCAGGAGACCGGCCCAAGCCCGCAGTGTACCAAGCAGTGTACCAGCGCTGGTGAAAAGCCTATGGCTGAAAAATGGCGCAAAGTACACTGCGTCTGAGACCGGACATAAAACGGCGATGGGGGTCTAGGAGTATAAACATGGTGTGAACAGAAATGACTTGGCATGCCGTGTTAATGGCACCCTGATAGAACTTTATTCTTGTGGGTGTTCACCGGCATCTGAGAGTCTGTGTGGTACATCCAACATATTGGAGGCCACAAGGGAACTCCAAAAGGTATATAACAAATTCAGATGCACACTTAAAGAAAATGGATGATGAATTATATACGGTGCCTTGCAAAAGTATTCATACCCCTTGAACTTTTTCACATTTTGTCACTTTAAAACCACAAATTAAATGTATTTTATTGAGATTTTGACTGGGCTCTACAATGTGACTTTACAAAGTATTGATATGGGGGGCTGAATTGCTCGTCACACTTTTCAGATTTTTATTGGATTAAAATTTTGAAAACCATGTATAATTTTCATTCCACTACACAATTATCTGCTACTTTGTGTTGGTCTATCACTTAAAATCTCAATAAAATACATTTAAGTTTGTTGCTGTAAGGTGAAAAAATGTGAAAAAGTTCAAGGGGTATGAATACTTTTGCAATCCACTGTAAGTGGTAATAAATTTAGTAGATTCTTCTGTATCGGTAGGTACATTATTACGAGTAGTAAGAGAGTCAGCCTGTGTGTGTGTAATCGTTCTTTGTTATGCATCGGTGAGTATTTTCTTACAGTACACCATGCTATGTTGATCAATACAAGGCAATTCTTGTCTTATGATAGTTTGTTTAGAATGTAAAAGCCACGCTGTATGTTTCTTACCTCCCCTATATACCCTCCTCATTTATTAATATGAATGATATTATTATCTAGATTTGCATGGCTTTACTTTAATATAGTAAGTGATTTTAACAAACACATATTTGCAATTATTTGTCTAAGGTAAAGTAAACTCTCTAGTTCTATATACAATATATGTGGTTTAGACCTCAAGGTCAATATACTGAAATACTCCAGATGGAAAAAAATCCATCCATTATAGAAGATTGGTGGTTTTATGCATCTTTTGGTTGTTGTATGGTAATGAAATAACCAAAACCAGAAGCAAGAGAGTGCATAAAAGTGGCCACTGAACAAAGTTACATTTATTCAATATTAGGAGAATATTAGCTTGTCTGACTTTCAAGCTTGGTTATTTTTTGAATACATCAGTCTGACATTTTGCTACACTTGAAATTGATAGAGTTCTAGCTCTCAGGAGCCGTCCTGTTTTCAATAGACAGGGCATTAAAGTTTATGTTCCAATATTAGAAGTTTGTCGTTTAATATAATTTCCTCATTTACTTGCATAGGTGTATTCAGCCCGGCTTATTATGTTTTATATAAATATATGCAGAGGTGAAGTAACTTTACCTTCGATTAAAGCAAGCATTTCTTTGCTTTAATTTTTTCCCAGACTGAGCTAAATGTGAACAATGTGACTCGCTTTGAGATGTAGGTAAAATATTTTCTAAATAATTTACTGCTTCAGGCTAAGACCCCACGTAGTGAGACGCAGCCGAAAGCGCTGCGGAAAAGACTGCATTATGCTTTTAACAAAGTCCGTAGATTTTTCCTCTGCGAAGTTACTGCTTCTTTTATACCTATAAGGAAACCACCAGCATTTCCGTAGGTATAATTGTCATGCTGCGATTTACAAAAACGTAACAGTTTTTGAAATTGCAGCATTTCCACTACTGATATTTTTCTGCAATGTGTGGATAAAGATTAGCCAGAATTCCTTACACTTTGTAATATGATTTTTTGCTCCATCTATTTCACAGCATTTTCGCAACACAGGATCTTTTGCTTATATTGTTTTATTCAAATATGCATTTCTTCCCTTGGTTTTCAGGTTTTATTAAGGTTTTATAATTGTCTCATTTAACAAATTAGTTAAATTGTGTCAATTTCACAGGGCAGCTCTTGTTCTCCTGCATTAAAATCAATTTTATTGAACATATATCAAATTAAATAGGAAATGTTTCATTTAAAACATAAAATATGTACCTATAGTTGAAAAAAACACAACAAATAGAAGTTTTCACACATCTGCAATACAGGCATGCCTAAAAGGAATGTATCGCCTTTTTCTGAAATGTATTAAAACCAGATAGTAAAATATATCATTTTTATGTAATCTGTTTTTATGTTCAGACTGTAGGTTTTTTTTAAATTGTATTTTATGTACATGATTACAGGGTTGCCATCTTGCCTGAGCTTGTCATATGCTCTAGTAACAGAGTTTATTAATATATTTTTACAGCATAGTCATGGCTAGAGGTAGCAATAGACTGGAACCTACTCAACCTACCACCATCTTTATTGACCACTTTACCACCTGGCTCATGCACTTCTTCTTGACTGATACCCCACTGTTATCATTAGCAATTTCAACATTCCCATGAACACAAACCACCCTTCTGCCTCCAAACTCCTATCTGTCACCGCCTCCTTTGGTCTGTCATAGTGGTCCTCCTAAGCCACTTACATAGGGACACACACACCGACCTCATCCTCACTCGCCTGTTCCCTATCCAATCTCCCTACTCACTTTCTGACCACAACTTACTAACATTCTCATCCCTCTACTCTTTAACAGAGACCCCCAATCCAGAAACTAACACATCCACACCCCCCCCCACACCCCACCCCCGCAGAAAATTTAACTGCCTGGACATCCACACACTCTGTGACTCAGTGGCCATCCTCACACATTTCAAAGCTTGACCAATCAATAAGCAACCCTGGCACATGGTCCTGCCAAAAAACTGAGACATGCTTCAAGGGTTACAGAAAAGCTACTCCAAGGAAGACTTCTTCAGTTATAAAGAGACCATTTCAACTTCAAGAATGCACTGACCTCTGCAAAACAGGTCTATGTCACCACACTCATATCGTCCCTATCTCACAACCTCAAATAGTTTTTTAATACCTTCAGCTCCCCTCTATATTCCCCAAAGTCCCCTATGACATTATTTAGCTTAGAAGAAGACTTTGCCTCTACTTCAAAAACAAAGTTGACACAATCAGAGAGAGCCACAACCTATACTCTCCACAACCACTCTACCCAACTGTTCAGTATTCTTCATCCTTCAACCACGCACTACCTTCTCACTGCACCCTCTTTCTGTAGGTGTCACTTAAGGCTCTGTCCTAGGACCCCTGCTATTCTGCATCTAAACAAAATCACATCATTTTCAATATCATTGCTATGCAGACATTGTCGCTCTTTTGTACAGAGTTCCAGAGTGTCTAACAGTCATAGGCTCTTTCCTCTCCTCCCCTTTCTCAAACTCAGTATGGAAAAAACAGAGCTCATCATCTTTGCACCACCTTGCATGGCCCCCCTACCCGACCTATCTATCAAAGTTAATTGTACCACACTTACCCATGTCCATTGCCTTGGGATAAACTTTGACTCTGAGTTATCCTTCAAGCCACACATCCAAGCCGCAACTTTTTCCACTACCTCCAGCTCAAGAATGTTCAATGAATCCGTTTTTTACACACCCCTGAAACAAAAATGCTAGTCCACACCCACATAATCTCCTGCTTAGACTACTGTAATACCCTTCTCTGACCTAACCTTCTGCTACCTACCCACACATAACTTCTGATTTTCTCAAGCTCTCTTACTCCAGTCTGCTCCTATCCACTCTTCATACAATCGCCTCCAAGACTTCTGCCATGCATCCCCCATACTCTGGAACTCACCACCACCACACATAAAGCTTTCCCCCACAATCACAAGTTTTGTGAAGACCTTAAAGACTCAGCTCGAAGGTCTTTAATCTTCAATAACACTACTGCCATCACACTACCTTCTGAAAAGCTTCTACCCTCACCTACTGTCTCTATTCCCTTTCCCTCAAAGATTGTAAGTCCATGTGGGGAGGGCCCTCAATCCCACTGTTCCAATTGATCACTGTCAGTATTGTACTTGTTCTGTGCATTTTGTGTACAATACAATGCAATAAATGGGGCTCTAAAAATGAATAATAATTGAGGTCTATGGGAGAGTTTTTAAGACATGTTATGTGCAGAGAGGTGGAATAGAAAGGCTGTAACATCTATTGCCAGTAAGTGGATGCATGATGGGTTAGTGGGTTTAATCCAATCTATCTTGTTTGTGATGAAGATTGCAAAAAGAGAGATAAACAAGAACAACCGCACTTCTTTTGGATCTTTGGAACAGCAGGCTTAACTTATACCATGGGAGCACGTATAAGCTCTTATAAGATGTACCAAGTTTGTTTGGCAGTGTTAAACTTAAACAACACAAGGTTGATAAAAAATGCAATAGGTAGTATTGGATATACCAATAAAAGGCAGTCAAACTCACTCACTCGTAGCCAAGTGATTAAAAAAAGGTGAATATTTATGGAAGCTAGAGTGGAAGCTGCCATAGAGGAATGGTGTGTGTCTGGGAATAAGAGGAGAAACTTGCTCTGGATGTTCCCAAGTTGAACAAAGTACCTGACAGATTCTGTTACTGTGTCCCAAACAAGCTGTGATTTGCAAAACAGATTCTTTTATCCCAGGCTCATGGTCTCCTACACAGTTCCCTAAAAATACATGGACATGTGTATAGAGCAATAAGAAAACAATGGATCTGATGAAGGGGTGGAGCATTCTGTGCGACTCCTAAAACCCCAAAACGCGTCATCATATTTACAAAATAAATATTCACCTTTTTTTAATCACTTGGCTCCGAGTGAGTGCGTTTGACTGCCTTTTATTGGTATATCCAATACTACCTATTGCATTGTTTGTGATGAAGTAGGTGAAAGCTGAACAGAAAACCCCTACAGAATTGGCAAGTGCCAGCCTTTTATCAGGCTTACTTGCCGATGTGAAAATATAAACAACAATAACATTAACCCCTTAGCAACCCAGGGCATAATAGTATGTTCTGGGTCACATGGGGATGTATGGAGAGGGCTCAGTATAATACAGTGAGCACCTGCCACTAACAGCAGCGATCGGTGCCCACACCAATCACAGCTGTTAACCCTGTAGATGCCGCTGTCAAACGGGACCGCGGCATCTAAATTGTGTAGGAGCCTCAAATGCCACCATTTTTCACCAATTGACGCCCTCCTGAACGTCTTGGGGGGTTCCCAGTCTTGTTGCATTAGCTCTATTGCACGCTGCCAGAGGCAGTGTCTGATAGAACTGATGGCATTTTGCTGTTCACTGCAATACAGTAGTTTGTGCTACTAGCCAAGGCAGGTTGTACCTGGCTTAATTCACAGCCACTTTCTTGAATGGGAAAAATATATGTGAATCAGATGCACAGTACAACCACACATCTTTTTTTCACTTGCTAGGAAATTGTTTAGGGGGTCTGAAAAATTGGTGAGGTGGTGTCTGCTACAGACTAGGGATTTGCTAGATGTTACTATATTGCTAAAATAAATATTCATATTTGTCCACATTGTGGACACGACTAGGCATACAGTTTCTAAAGCGTGGGATATCAGAAGGGCAGTTGTCATGTGCATAATAAGTATAATTTTTATGCTGATGTTTTAAAGGAACTGATCATCCAGAAAAATAAATGCACCCCAATATGTTTAAAGCTGTATGTTGACTACATCTATTAGACTGAGCATATTCTAATGTGCTATGAATCCAATGTAATGTTCCCTGTAGCAGTGCTTGAAAGAGATTAAAGTGTAACAGATGGGGCAGGGGAGTAGAAGGATCGCCAGGCAGCCGTAATTATTATTGTATTTATCTCTGCATCTATCCCACTGATAGATGAAGGAAATGTGTAATGTCATTCTATTTGTTCGTCTTTTATCCAGATGATCTCTTCACACTAGTATCAGGAATTTCACATTAAACCTTGCATCATCAGTGGGTTTATAAATATGATTTTATTACTCTCTACTCCCCTGTATTTCTCGTATTCATGTAAATCAACCCAGCCTGTCTAAACAATAACCTTCCTAGAAAATTATTGAAATGCTTCTTTTTCCATTTTGATTTTTAATGTGAAATAATGTATGCTATTAAATGAGTTAATGGCAGCAAAAAATATAAAAGCACCCATATATACATGTACATCAGTATCCCCCTGCAAACATTGCCTCATGGCACACATTACATACACTCCCTTCACATGTATGATGCTTTTGTAATAAGCACTTGCCTGGAAAAATAACCTCATTTTGAATCTTAAGATTGTAATCGTTAAAAGACAATCTTGATGTACAACCCCAGTTTTAAAAAAAGATGGGTCACTGTAAAATAGAGAGAAAACAAGAATGCAATGCTTTGGAAATCACATATATTTATATTTTATTAACAATGGAACATAGATCACGTATCAGAAGTTGAAAGTTAGACATTTTCCATTTCATATAAAAAAAAATAACTTAAAAAGATGGCAGCGTCCCCAAAAAGTTTGGGACAGGGTATGTTTACCATTCTTCATTTCACAACAGACTGTAAATGTCAGGGAAATAAGGAGACCGATTGCTGGAGATTCGGGAGAGGAATAATGTCCCATTCTTATCTGATGCAGGATTTTAGCTGTTCATAGCTGGATTTCATTTCATAATGCGCCAAATGTCTTCTATTAATGAAAGGTCTGGACCGCAGAACTGTTAGTTCAGCACCCAGACTCTTCTTCTGTGAAGCCATGCTATTGTGATGGATGCAGAATGTGGTTTAGCACTGTCTTGTTGAAATATGCAAGTCTTCTCTGTAAGAGATGTTTTCTGAGCATATGTTGTTCTATGACGTCTATATACAGTCCTATGAAAAAGTTTGGGCACCCCTATTAATCTTAATCATTTTTAGTTCTAAATATTTTGGTATTTGCAACAGCCATTTCAGTTTGATATATCTAATAACTGATGGACACAGTAATATTTCAGGATTGAAATGAGGTTTATTGTACTAACAGAAATTGTGCAATATGCATTAAACCAAAATTTGACCGGTGCAAAAGTATGGGCACCTCAACAGAAAAGTGACATTAATATTTAGTAGATCCTCCTTTTGCAAAGATAACAGCCTCTAGTCGCTTCCTGTAGCTTTTAATCAGTTCCTGGATCCTGGATAAAGGTATTTTGGACAAACAATTCAAGTTCAGTTAAGTTAGATGGTCGCCGAGCATGGACAGCCCGCTTCAAATCATCCCACAGATGTTCAATGATATTCAGGTCTGGGGACTGGGATGGCCATTCCAGAACATTGTAATTGTTCCTCTGCATGAATGCCTGAGTCGATTTGGAGCGGTGTTTTGGATCATTGTCTTGCTGAAATATCCATCCCCGGCGTAACTTCAACTTCGTCACTGATTCTTGAACATTATTCTCAAGAATCTGCTGATACTGAGTGGAATCCATGCGACCCTCAACTTTAACAAGATTCCCGGTGCCGGCATTGGCCACACAGCCCCAAAGCATGATGGAACCTCCACCAAATTTTACAGTGGGTAGCAAGTGTTTTTCTTGGAATGCTGTTTCTTTTTGGACGCCATGCATAACGCCTTTTTTTATAACCAAACAACTCAATCTTTGTTTCCAAAATGAAGTTGGCTTCTCCAAATGTGCTTTTGCATACCTCAGGCAACTCTATTTGTGGCGTACGTGCAGAAACGGCTTCTTTCTCATCACTCTCCCATACAGCTTCTATTTGTGCAAAGTGCGCTGTATTGCTGACTGATGCACAGTGACACCATCTGCAGCAAGATGATGCTGCAGCTTTTTGGAGGTGGTCTGTGGATTGTCCTTGACTGTTCTCACCATTCTTCTTCTCTGCCTTTCTGATATTTTTCTTGGCCTGCCACTTCTGGGCTTAACAAGAACTGTCCCTGTGGTCTTCCATTTCCTTACTATGTTCCTCACAGTGGAAACTGACAGGTTAAATCTCTGAGACAACGTTTTGTATCCTTCCCCTGAACAACTATGTTGAACAATCTTTGTTTTCAGATCATTTGAGAGCGGGCTGTCCATGTTTGGCGACCATCTAACTTAACTGAACTTGAATTGTTTTGTAGAAAGAAATGGTCCCAAATACCTTCATCCAGGATCCAGGAACTGATTAAAAGCTGCAGGAAGCGACTAGAGGCTGTTATCTTTGCAAAAGGAGGATGTACTAAATATTAATGTCACTTTTCTGTTGAGGTGCCCATACCTTTGCACCGGTCAAATTTTGGTTTAATGCATATTGTGCATTTTCTGTTAGTACAATAAACCTCATTTCAATCCTGAAATATTACTGTGTCCATCAGTTATTAGATATATCAAACTGAAATGGCTGTTGCAAACACCAAAATATTTAGAACTAAAAATGATTAAGATTAATAGGGGTGCCCAAACTTTTTCATAGGACTGTATTTCTAAGCACTGATAGTGTCTTTCAAAATATATAAACTGCCCATGCCATAGGCACAAATGCAACCCCATACCATCAGGGATGCAGGCTTTTAATCTGTGTGCTGATAAAAGATCAAAGGTTCTTCTCCTCTTGAGTCTGCAGGACATGGCGTCCATGGTTTCTATAATGAATTTCAAATTTTGATTCATCTGACCACAGAACTGTTTCCTATTTTATCTCAGTCCAGTCAATGAGCTTTGGCCCAGTGAAAGCGACAACATTTGTAGACTGTGTTGATATATGTCTTCTTTGCATGATACAGCTTTAACTTGCATTTGTGGATTGCATGGTGAACTATGTTCACAGACAATGATTTCTGGAAGTATTCCTGAACCCATGCAGTGATTTGTATTACTGATTCATGCTTGTCTTAATGCAGTGCCTTCAGAGGGTCCATAGATCACAAACATCCAATGCTAACCACTGACTTTTCCCCTTGTGTGCATGGATTTCTCTAGAATCTCTGAATTTTTGATGATACTATGTACTGCAGGAACCTTTTTTTTTAAATTGTTCCACAAAATTTAGATGCAGTTTTTTTGTGAACCTCGACTTTTTTGAGATGTGTTGCTGCCTTCAATTTCTAAATAAGTTTATTTTTTCCAATGAAATAGAGAAATGTCTAACTTTCAACTTCTGATATGAGTTGTCTTTCTGTTGTTAACAAAATATGATTGTATGAAATTTCCAAATCATTGTATTCTTGTTTCATTGACACTTTTTTTTTACATTTTAGAGCATCCCAACTTTTTTGGAACTTGGATTGAATTAGCAATCTGTTGTATGAAAACAGAAGTTTATTTAAGAAGCCTTCACAGCTCTCTTTACACGTCTGCTTTTGTAAATTATTGTAGTTACGTTCCCCTTCTCTTAGGTTAAAGCTTCAGTTCACTGCTCCCTCCATGCCGACAAACAGCACCTGGAGCACACACACTCCCCTTAGCTACACCCCTGCCCAAGAAATAACAACCCTTTAATATTTTTAGAATCCTTAGCCGTGCTGTTCCTTTTGCCAGTGGGAAGGTGGGGGTGTATTGGGGGTAGTTTTACACAGTCTAATAGACTATATCCCTTGTACAAGGTAAATGGTGCAACTGTTACTAGACCTGGAGGGGTACATGGCCCATGATCAGCTGGAGATGGCCTGGGACCCAAACCATAATGATAACAGTCGTGGAAAATCTATTTCCTAAAACGCTATACAGATTTACCATTGGAAATGTGCTACCAGAACCCGTTTCAATAGTAGCCTGCACAGGGGAGGTGATTAACCCTTTCCCGACATCTGCCATACTAGTACGGCGCATGCCGGGTGTGTAACTATGGCGACTGCCCAGGAGCCCGGCGGCCGCCATAGCCGCTGGGTGTCTACTGCTTTACGCAGTAGACAACTGGCGCTAATGACTCCAATAGGTCCCTGGACCGATCGGAGGTATTAACTCTTCCAGCACCTCGGTCAAAGCTGATCAAGGAACCATTTTCCCGGCGGCGCGTGGGCGCCGCCATTTTCCTGGTGATTGCCAGCACCCGGAGTAAGCTCCGGGGCCGACGTCACGTTACTATAACAGCCGGAAGCCTTGTGAAGGCTCTCCGGCTTGACATTACATTGCTTCTATTGCAGGCTATGCTACATAGCCTGAAATAGAAGTGCCAGTATTTTGCAATTCCACCACAAATGTCCAAGTAAAGTGTCCAAACCAACACCAGGTTGTAAAAGGTATCACTGATCACAGGACTGACTGGTGCCACTATCAACATGGATGATGAATATTCCATTTATTACTGACAAAACACAACTTTGTGGCGGTATCTACTTGGTGAAGATAAAAAAGATCAGTGACTACATTTTGTCCTTCAATACAAGTACCATATGTCTGATCCATGGCTGCAGCTTCCTCTTCCTTGAACTCACATTGAAAATATCTTCTGTGCTCCTTGTTTGTGACCATTAATCATAGGTTGTAGGAAGACATTGCTATGTTTTATGATACACTACACCATGTTGTGATCGTTTGTGATTAGTGTAACTTTCTAAAATATATATATTAATAGGCCAAATATGAAAAATGACAATAATTGAATTAATAAAACACAGAGGCAAGCCAGAAGGCCAGAAAAAAATGGATAATTACTCTGGGAATGCAGCAGTTTGGAAAATGACCAGGAATGTTTTATGGTTCTTATCTGTTTTCACTGTTTCTACTACACCACAAAGGAAAGTGAGTTTCTAATTACAGAAAACATAAAATAAATTCTTGGAATAGTCAGCTCTTCCTATAACAGCAGGGCTCATGTTCATCAATAAGACTGCAAAGGTTGTAATAAGTCGCGAGACACTTTTACCTTTTATACAAACTTCATCTGACCATTTAAATCTTGAACATAGTTACAACCTCTTTCTTGTTATTATTGGAAAACAAAAATCAGAGACATGACTATAGAGTCACACCTGCGCCTGAACCTGAAGGAACCTGAGAAACCATTTTGCACACAGGAAAACACGAATATCATTCATGATTTGTGAGTTGTGGCTTTGTTGCAGATTTTTCATCATGACTCCAGATTTAGATGACCTTACACATTAGATAGAAGTAGGTTGATGGTACACAATTTAGTCCATACTGGCCTTTACAGTCTTTCAACCTGGCCATCCATGGTGAATAACAGCAGGATTTAACATGAAAGGTCTTTCTTGGATCACTCATCTCTTTGTAAATAATAGATGAGTGTTATAGTTGATATTTGTTATATTTGAAATTGAACTTTTGATATCTCCCACAGTCTTATTGAAATTAATGGAATTAAAAAAGGCCTTTCCGACCACCACTCCACCTCCATTCGGACTGTGGAACAAGACAACCCCATTCTTGTGATCTGTAAGAGCCCTAGTGGTCGGCCCCCTATGTTCTTTAACTTATCCCTTATCCTGTCCCTATCCTTAAGAATAAAAACATTTCAAATGTGCTCCATATAAGATTTTCACTATATAACTATTTGTCAACTGTATGCGAAAGCTCATAATGAATTTAAGAAATTTCAGATAATACATAGTTATAATATGCTCTATAAATCTCATACACAACATATTTCCAGATAACATCTTGAACAAAAGAATGGTTGTTTCCCCAATGCTAAGTGTTCTGGAAATAGTCATGTGAACTTGTTCACTTGTACAGGATTGTAGTGAACAGCATAGAAGTCAATGCAAGTCAACAGATTCAGAATCTGCTCAGATGTTGTGGTTTGTTGTGTGTTTCTGCTGTATTACAGTTGCATTGATGTGGAGTTTTTCTAACATTATCTATTTATACCAACAAATTGCAACTTCCAAAGTGACAACTAATATCACTGCACTTTCTGTTCATGCAAAAAAATCAGCGCGAATTAACAGAAAAATGACAAAATCTCTGTAAATAAAATAAAATCTATTCATTAAACATTGAATGCTGCTCTACATTCTAATTTAATACTATGTACCCAATTGTTACCTATTGAGGGGCAAGGAATAATCAACTTGCAGAACAATGCTTTGACTATTGTCATCTAATTTGACTCTACCTGTTTTTTGCAAGTAAAAGTTAGACCCTATATAATCCATGAATAACATGGTCAGTTATTCAGAGTAAAGTTTTTGCTATGGTCATCTTTTGTGAAAACTGTTTGAAAATACACAGTCCAGTCACATTAATGTGTCCACCTGTCAAAATCCAGAATAACTATCTTTCGCAGAGCGAACCGCTGCGAGATGTGCAGGAACAGAGGGGATGTTGTGATGTTCACTGGGATGTTGAGCCATGCCCACTCCAGTGCCGTGGTCAGCTATGCTAGGTTACGCAGTTGAGCATCCATGGCGCGAACAACCTGATCAAGGCGGTCCCACAGATTCTCAATTGGATTCAAATCCGGGGAATTTGCTGGCCAAGGGAGTACAGTAAACTCCTGGTGCTCCTTGAACCACTCACGTACACTGCAAGATTTATGACACGTCACATTGTCCTGCTGGTAGATGCCATCATCCTGAGGAAAAACAATTTGCATGTAGGGGTGAACATGGTCCGCAAGGATAGATGCATACTTGTGTTGATCCATAGTGCCTTCCACAATGATGAGTGCACCCAGATGGCTGATGACACGTGCCTTCTGCGATTGGTTAATTAACGTCAAAAGTAGGCGGTGGTCACATTAATATGACGGGACTGTGTAACATCCAATGCATCTAATTTTGATTATTAAAATTGGCTCTATATATGTTTTAAATACAAAATAAGCTAGTCTATGAGTATATTTTCCCCTCTATGTTCCTCTGGGGTTAAAGCTATATAGTGTGAGCATAATCCATTAACAAATATAGAGCCTTTTTGTGGTGTAAGTGAAATGTAATAATTTTAATCCTATAGGTTGTAAGTCACAAAAAGTTTGTAGTGGTAAAAATCTAAATCTATGTATTGTAAGTCTTACACTTTACAATACCCATGAAAAGCATAAACCAGCACTGACTAAGTACAAGTCTACAACGCAGAGTCTAGAGAAATAAATCAGGTCTCTCATTAACCAGCTCAAGCCCTGACTGTACAAACACTACCTTTAATACATGTGTCTGAGAGATGTTACAAATATTTTCCGGCATTACCTTTCTAATGGCACCAAGAAATGTTTAAACCATGTGGCTGACCTCAGTTTTCATAATAATTTGTCTTTGAAGAGACACTGTGTCGCAACTTTAAGAAATAAACGTTTGCCATGATGACACAACATTAGTGCAGCTGCTCCAGTCATTTTCCTACTTAAGGCGGGGAAAAAAGGAAAAGAAAACAAAATTCAGAGGTCTTATCAAGATTTCTAAAAGGAAAACAGATGTTGCCCCATCATTATCATGGAGGTGAAATGTTTCATTCCAAAAATGTAATAAATCCTAATAAAGAAAATGAATGGGAGTTTTGCCCCCATGTATACAGAGATACCTTAGATAAATCGACTGATAGATAAATCCAGGGAATATTAGTGCTTTCATTTTATGGGAAAAACACAATAGTTTCATTCTCTGAGTTCTGTGTCATGTAACAATATTGGATACATTTCTCCGAATGAAAACAATTAGTCAGTCACATACAAATGTTCATATTCTAGCTCTCATCTTTTTCATTCTCAGCACAGAATATATTTTATAGATTTTTTAGTCTACCAATTTGTGTTATTGTTACTTTGTGGTTGTATACTAAAATCCCTAATGTCCAGTGTGTAATAAATATATATCTGTATGTACATTGACTTGTTGGGCTTCTCATACATGGCTGCCATTGTGAATTTTGAAGACACGCTGTGGAATTTATCCAGAATGGGTAAAGCATTGTTACGTCATTTGGTTCTAATCCCTTAACTAGCCTGTAATGAGTACAATATGTATATTTTCTTTGGAGCTTTAGAGATTTATATGCAGGCTAAGTCTTAAACATAAACTTAAGTCATAAAACAAACTATAAACAATCTAAGGTTGATTTGACATAGAGAGATTGAAGTAGATTTGTGGAGTTTGCTTGCTTTAAGCACAAGACTCCGGTGACAGCAGTGGAACAGTTTTACTCTGGAGTAGAGCTCCAGATCATGCATTGGATCTACTGTATGTACTATAATTCTTGCCATACATGCATAGATAATTTAACCAATAAAAATAATAAATAACCAGTATGTTTACAGATGCAAAACAATCATTTTTGATCAATGGAAATTTTCTGCATCACTTAGAAAATTTACTGAACATACTTAAAATAAAGTTGCACTAAAGGCAACCCTCCATGACATAAAGAGTTTTTCTACAGTATAAATTATTATCTAGCCACAGGATAAATGATATGAGTCTTATTGTGGAAATTCCAACTGCTGGGGACCTCCAGATATCAAGAGAACCAGGGACAACAACTTCCCTTAAGTGCTCCACATGAACACAGCAGTGGTGCACATGTGTGGCCACCTCTCCATTCATTTCTAGAGATCTGGAGATTGCCATCCAGCAGGTCCACAAAAATTTATGGAGCAGTGGTCACACATGCACATTGCTACTTAATTCACATGAACTACTTCTGGGAACTCATGAAGTTGGACTTTGGACAGTTATCCGTCAAGTATCCCTTATTCCCTTATTCTGTGATTATGTTCCAAACCTGTTAAAGGATATGCTATATGTGGCATCAAATGAACATTAACTTATTAAAGTTGATATGTTGGAAGTAGGAAAAATGCTCAGCCATAAGGTTCTGAAAGGCTTTGATAGGGACTAATTTGTGAAAGCTAGATAACTAAGTCAGGGCATCTCCAAAACTATCATCCCACTGTTGGTACCTATGAAAATGGGACAATGGAGTAATAGTAAAATAGAAATAGCCTATCTAGTTCTATCCCAGGACAGTACAAGTTTAATGTTGGCTATGATCAAAGAGCTGTCAAAACACAGTGGATTACAACTCCGTATCACCTCAGATCAATCAAAAGGACCATACTGACCCCTTTCCAACAGTAAAAGTGTCTACGTTGGGCTTGTAAGCATAATAACTAGACCATGAAGCAATGGAAAAAGGTGGCCAGGTGCCTGTGTGTCAATTACTTGAGAAACATATGACACCAGGATGCATTACAGAGGCAATATTTTGTGGATGTTACTTTTAACCTTACAAATATGCCTAAACATTGTTGCAGAAAATGTATTCCCCTTCATTGCAACTGTATTCTATAATGGCAATGTCGTCTTTCATCAGTATAATGTACCCTGGTGCTGATAGAGGCAATGTTCTGTGGATATTACTTTTAACCATATACTGTAAATATGCCTTAACATTGTTGGAGACTATGTATTCCCCTTCATAGCAACAGTATTTTATATCTTTCATCAGGATAATTTATTCTTTCACATTAAAAAATGTATTCAGGAACAGTGTAAGGAGCATAACAAGGTGTTGGCTTCTCACCCTTCAATAGCATATCAATAACTAAGTTGGCTTTTCCTATGAAAATTGCTCTAGGGTGGGTGCACCTCCCATTGTGAACATTAACTGATGTGACAATTTCTGTACGGTGCTGCAAAACATATTGGCGCTCTATAGGCAACAGAAAATGAATAAACTAAATTGTAAGTCTTAATATATTCTGATAATGAGTCTGATGGGACTATATAGAACAACATTATGTTGGGCAGAGCTGTAGCTTGACTTTTGTACACCTGGGGTAAAAAGCTCAGTTCACTACCCTTACTCTGTATGTAAATATATAAAAATTATTTAAATGAGACTGCACCATGACAAAAAAAGTTAAACCCCTTCGGTGGGTGATCAACTTCCAATAGAATAGACTCAACTCCTTGTCACATCCAAAACAAGGAAACAATCAAAGTGGCACAACAAAATCTTTCCAAAAAGCTTTATTCACCCATATTAGAAATGCAAGATTTCAAGCCGCAATGGAGTTATCGCTAAGCTTAAAAATTACTCCATTGTGGACAGCGGAATAGCTATAGGGATTTCAGGAGTCACACTTATGATCTTAGCAGCCCTTGTACTGCCTAAGGAAAAGGGCCAGGACTGCTGTGCTGGGGTTGCTATAGTGACAGAGTTTTTAAAATAAATACCCGTCCCGTGTTTTGATGATGATGTCACTTGTTATGATTAAAAAATTTATATAACTCGGGGGCACGTGGAGTTAAGGTCTCTTACCCTTCGTCCGGACTGACGTGGGGAAATGCCCTCCCACCCTTGCCCTCGCGGTGATTCGTTTTCTCTTTATTTGATTTTCTAAGTTTTCTTTGTCGTCACAGCTAGGCAGGAGTATACCACGTCTCCCGTCATGAGGGGGTCCGCTGTCCACCAGCGGGCTGTTCGGGAGTCTATCACGGATGAAGAATGTTTTAGTTTGGAGAAAAATGGACGGCACAGCTACATATAAATATTAGTCTTAGGTCGTTTCCTTTATCTTCTGTTACACCCTCTATCTGGCAAAAAATTCCAGTTGCACGCCGCTAACGGAGGTGCTCAACAACCCCTATTATATAGCGCAAAGCATATAGGAAAAAAATTATAAAAAGATCGGGGTGGGCACTCACCATTCCATAGTCGGCAGATGATACTTGATGTTTGACACTTCTCATATGTAAAATCAAAATCCTTTATTAAGAATAAATAAAAATAATACAGGGAGGGAGACAAGACATTATAGGCAAAAAAAAGGCAACAGCCGTTTCGCGTCTAGTCTGACGCTTTTTCAAGCCAGAAATGCAATTTCTCCCTGTATTATTTTTATTTATTCTTAATAAAGGATTTTGATTTTACATATGAGAAGTGTCAAACATCAAGTATCATCTGCCGACTATGGAATGGTGAGTGCCCACCCCGATCTTTTTCTATTTTTTTCCTATATGTTTTAGTTTGGTCTGTTATATTACAGTAAATAAAGTTGTGGCCAACCCACTTAAAACTATACTTGGTTTCGTCTGGATTTGTTTGAGGGTACTTACACTTCAGGGGCGGTTTAATTTAAGATGGAAGTAGTGCAGTCACAGCAGTCTAAGTTAGGCAAATAGGGCCCCCTTGCAAGCTACACATCTATTGAATTGTATACTTACCTTCTCTTCCTCCACAGTGCTGATGCGGCTGCCTTGTCACTAATGTAAGTGAATGGAGACTCAAAGGGATCCCCAAGGTACTACGCCTGCAACTTCTAGTTGCACAAAGATTGATTAGTGCGTCATTTTTTAAACACTAGAAGTCAAAGTTGCAATATCTTCTAGGTGGAAAGTCTATTAACTTACATTAGTGAAGAAATAATAGGGCAACATGTTGATCTTTGGTCACTCAATAGCAGTTATCCCCAAAAGTGCAATGTAGTGCTATCCATACAGACAAGGACTGCGCTAATGAATGAAGTTTTAAGGGCCACCGGGGCCCAATAGGCCTTTAACTACACCCCTGATTGTGGGGTTGAAAAATTGCAGATGTGTGCACTCTGGGAACACAGATTACTTATGTAATTTACAGATATGATATTTAAATGTGGGGTTTGTACATCGTTTAAGGGGAAAATAAATTTCATGTGTAGATCTTAGAGAGGTTATACACTTTTATATAATTAATGGCCTATTCTTAAGACAGGCCATCAATTTTAGATTCTTGGGTCTGACTCCTGGCATCTATACTGATCAGCTGTTAAAGGGGCTGAGACCCTCGAGCCAGTGCTGTGGCCTCTTCATTATTTAAATTGGGTGCTGGTACTGTCTGTACTCAATAGCACTCTACTTTTCATACTGTTCTAGATAGTGCAGTGTTGTTCCATTCACTTGAACGAGACAAACCTGAAATACTGAAAAACAACCACTATTGAAAGTATGGCATAGCACAACAGTATAAGTAATTATATTTCATATCAGACAGATAATTTGTCACTTTTGATGCCATTATTAATCTCTAATGCATTAGACATTCTCATTGCCTTGAAGAAATAAGTGGTGGTAGCAGAACTCTGACATGGTGGGAAAGAATAAATACTGGTGAACTATATTAAGATTCAGATTGTTTCCAGCTGATACAGAGGTGTTCCACTGAAAAATTATTTGAGGCCTGATCCATAAAATCTTTCTCTGTCAAAAGATATTTTTCCTGCACTTGCAAGGCAAAATAGTTTGCTATGCATGTTTTATCGGTCTAATGTCTAAACATTTCTGTGGAAAACGTACTACTTTTTGTAACACCTAAGCTAAGGCCCCACATTGTCGAAATGCAGTTTTCCTTTTTTGTTGCAGATGTTTTGAGCCAAAGCCAAGAGTGGTTATAATAGGAATGGGAAATATGTAGGAAGTACTTATACTTCCCCTTTCTACTCAAAACACTACTGACTTTGTCTCAAAAAAATGCAGCAAAAAAAGTTGTGTTTCCCGAAATCCGCCATACTATTAACTATTACGCACTATTATTGTTGGGTATTCAAATATGGCGGCCACACATGAGCTGATGGAAGGCAGAATCAGGGTATAATCCACCCCAAAATCAGCAGCAAATTCTGCCATGTGTCCTAAACCTTAATCTCTAATTATTTATAGTATCTCAATGTAATTAAATGTAGAAATTATTCACAGAATTGTGATCTCAAACCTCAATTCTGCAAATAATTTTGTAATCTACAATATTTGGTGTAAAACATATCATCTTATTATGCCTGCAGTGAGGTTGCAATCCCAATTTCTGGCTGAAGCAAAAAGAAGTTTGCTAGCTAGATTCAAATTCCATCACCTCCCAGTAAGCCCATGCCTTTTCTTTGTTACCATGTTCAAAAAAGGGAGAGCATAGTTGTAAGTTAAAAAGCAAATAAGATGTGCACCATTGTTTGTGACAAAAATGCTTAGAGGGATTCTACCATTAAAATCACATTTTTTTCTCGTTAACACGTAGGAGTAGCCTTAAGAAAGGCTATTCTTCTCCTAGATGTCTTCTCCGCACCGCCGTTCGGTATAAATCCCGTTTTCCGTCAGTATGCAAATGAGTTCTCTTGCAGCACTGGGGGCGGGCCCCACGCTCAAACAGCGTGAGAACTCTCCAACACCGCCTCCATCTTCTTCAGGAACGGCTTCTTCACATGTCTTCTTCTGGCGCTGGCAGTCAAACTTCTAGGCGTCAGGCAGAGCCGACTGCGTATGCCCATGGCCACAAGAAAAATGGCCATTTACACAGTAAGTAAGCGGCCATTTTCTTGTGGCCCGAGGCCTAGAAATTTGACCACCAGCACCAGAAGAAGACACGTGAAGAGGCAGTTCCTAAAGAAGATGGAGGCGGCACTGGAGAGTTCTCTCGCATGTTGTTTTTTGCATAATGACAAAAAACAGGATTTATACCGAACAGCGGCGCGGTGAAGACATCTAAAGGTAGGAGAAGACTAGCCTTTATTAAGGCTATTCCTGCGTGTCAACGAGAAAAAATTTGATTTTAATGGTAGAATCCCTTTAATAAATCCCTCCCCCTTACTGTTCAGCAAGAACACCAAAAACTGCAAAAATACATTGATAGGTCTGCACAGTGTGTGATGACAACCTGTTGGCTCCTCTCCTGACAAGTCTACAGTTAAATCCAGAAATATTTGCACAGTGACACAATCTTCATGATTTGGCCTCATCATGCCACCCCACTGAATTTGCCTTAAATTTTGTCTTTAGCAAGTGAAATGCGTGCTCAATTGGATTAAGATCCGGTGATTGATTCAGCAATGGCAGAATATTCCACTTCTTTACCTAAAAAATTCATGTGTATTTTTTTATGTTTTAGGTCATTGTCCATCAATATTGTGAAGCAATGTCCAACCATTTGGTTGAATCTAAGCAGAAAATATATCCCTGTACACTTCAGAATTCGTCCAGCTGCTTCTGTCACATCATTAATAAACACTAGTGACCCAGGACTTCAGTTGTTAGCTACACCCATCATGAACATGATGTCATTACTGATGAAAGCATTTGTCTAAACTTTATAGACTGCCAGAGCAGCCAGAAAGAGGAGAGGGCTGATTACCAGAGAATATGGGTCTTGCTTCACACATGTAGATGATCAGAGCAAAGATTAGAGACAGCAACAGCACAGGCAGATAATCACAATTTTCTTTTACACTAGATCCATACTAGCATCACCTGTTTTCTTGCTCCATCAGGGGACCGGAACAATGGATACTTGGACTACACAATTGCGACGGACCAATTGACTGAAACTGGTGGAGGAAAAAGTCTTCAGAGTCTCCAGTGAATGCACCATATGAACACAGCCTAACTAGAAAGTGTTATAACATGGGACCAGATTGTGTTACAAAGGCAGACAGTGATAGTGTTAATTGCACTACTTACACTATATCTCAGCATCTGTCAATCTGTGGGAGGTATTAGGGACAGTCTGTTTCGTTTTGGGTGGTTTACAAACATACTCAAATTAATTTATTTATTCATTTTATTTGTATAGTTCCAACATGTTCCACAGGACTTCACAAACATTCTTGATCAAAAATATACACATGCATATTCGTACATACCATATACGTAATATACGTAACTTACATACAATTGGGGAAGTAAGTATTGAACACATCACCAGATTTCTAAGTAAATATATTTCTAAACATGCTATTGACATGAATTGAACACATGAAGAAAGCGAGTCACAAAAACCATAGAAAGTCCTGACACCAGCTGAAATCTATCAGTACTTAGAAAGCAATCCTGCCACTTAGTGGAAGTGATTCAACTCATGGTGTATAAAAAGGTGTCTCATTACTAAGGTGCCACTCAAAAAAAACATCTCATGATGGGTAAAACCAGTGAGCTGTCTCAAGACCTTTGCAACCTTATTGTTGAAAAACATACTGATGACTTTGGTAACAGAAGAATTTCTAAACTATTGAAGATTCCAGTGAGCACTGTTGGGGCCAAAAACTGGAAGTGGAAAGAACATAATTTTACCATAAACTGGCCACAACCAGGTGCTTCCCACAAGATTTCAATCAGAGGAGTGAAAAGAATTGTCATAAGAGTTGTCCAAGAGCCAAGCACCACCTGTGAAGAGCTATAGAAAGACCTGGAAACAACAGAAGTAATTCACTCAACCTACATGTCCTGTATGCAAGTTCACCACACAAGACTCCATTGCTGAACAAAAAGCGTATTCAAGCACGTTTAAAGTTTGCTCAACAATATTTAGAAAAAAACAATTCTTTGGATGCCATAATACACACCATGTTCGGAGGCCAAATGTGAATATCACCCCAAAAACACCATACCATATAAGTTTGAAGGTGAGAACACCATGGTGTGGGGCTGTTTTTCAACCTACAGCATGGGCAAACTTTCTTGATAAAAATCTGCTGCCGACTATCAGGATGGTGAAGATGACACAAGTAGAGATGAGCGAACACTGTTCAGATCAGCCGATCCGAACAGCATGCACCCATAGAAATGAATGGAAGCACCTGTGACGCCGGCCGGCCGCCGGCAAAGTCAGCGTCACAGGTGCTTCCATTCATTTCTATGGGTGCGTGCTGTTCGGATCGGCTGATCTGAACAGTGTTTGCTCATCTCTAGACACAAGGTTGGACATTTCAGCAAGACAATGATCCCAAACACACAGTCAAGAAAACTCTCAATTGGTTTCAGAGAAAGAAAATAAAGCTGCTTGAATGGCCCAGCCGATCACCTGTCCTGAATCCAAGAGAAAATCTATGGAAGGAACTAAAGTCTAAGTTCAGAAAAGGAACCTACTGAACCTTCAGGATTTTAACAATGGGCCAAAATCACACCTGAGCAATGCATGTGAATAGTTTCTCCATACAGAAAACGTCTTAAAGCTGTCATCACCAACAAAGGCATTTGTATGAAGTATTAAATAAATTTCAGTAAGCGTGTTCAATACTTTTTCCCTGTGTCTTTTCTCATTATTACACATAACTTAATTTATGGACATATATAGTTTGATTTCTTTGCCTCTATGGATTGGATGGATGGGCGGGTGGTTACTGACATCCAGTGATAATTTCACATCAATAGCACCTTTACAAATATATTTACTTAGAAAGGAGAAATGTTGAATACTTATTTCACCCACAGTATATTTATTTACACATACATAAATATATCCATGTACATAAGTGAATATATATGTACACATTCTCAAACAATTCCACATTTGCATATATAGGTAAATATTAGAGATGAGCGAACACTAAAATGTTCGAGGTTCGAAATTCGATTCGAACAGCCGCTCACTGTTCGAGTGTTCGAATGGGTTTCGAACCCCATTATAGTCTATGGGGAACATAAACTCCTTAAGGGGGAAACCCAAATTCGTGTCTGGAGGGTCACCAAGTCCACTATGACACCCCAGGAAATGATACCAACACCCTGGAATGACACTGGGACAGCAGGGGAAGCATGTCTGGGGGCATAAAAGTCACTTTATTTCATGGAAATCCCTGTCAGTTTGCGATTTTCGCAAGCTAACTTTTCCCCATAGAAATGCATTGGCCAGTGCTGATTGGCCAGAGTACGGAACTCGACCAATCAGCGCTGGCTCTGCTGGAGGAGGCGGAGTCTAAGATAGCTCCACACCAGTCTCCATTCAGGTCCGACCTTAGACTCCGCCTCCTCCGGCAGAGCCAGCGCTGATTGGCCGAAGGCTGGCCAATGCATTCCTATGCGAATGCAGACTTAGCAGTGCTGAGTCAGTTTTGCTCAACTACACATCTGATGCACACTCGGCACTGCTACATCAGATGTAGCAATCTGATGTAGCAGAGCCGAGGGTGCACTAGAACCCCTGTGCAAACTCAGTTCACGCTAATAGAATGCATTGGCCAGCACTGATTGGCCAATGCATTCTATTAGCCCGATGAAGTAGAGCTGAATGTGTGTGCTAAGCACACACATTCAGCACTGCTTCATCAAGCCAATACAATGCATTAGCCAGTGCTGATTGGCCAGAGTACGGAATTCGGCCAATCAGCGCTGGCTCTGCTGGAGGAGGCGGAGTCTAAGATCGCTCCACACCAGTCTCCATTCAGGTCCGACCTTAGACTCCGCCTCCTCCGGCAGAGCCAGCGCTGATTGGCCGAAGGCTGGCCAATGCATTCCTATGCGAATGCAGACTTAGCAGTGCTGAGTCAGTTTTGCTCAACTACACATCTGATGCACACTCGGCACTGCTACATCAGATGTAGCAATCTGATGTAGCAGAGCCGAGGGTGCACTAGAACCCCTGTGCAAACTCAGTTCACGCTAATAGAATGCATTGGCCAGCGCTGATTGGCCAATGCATTCTATTAGCCCGATGAAGTAGAGCTGAATGTGTGTGCTAAGCACACACATTCAGCACTGCTTCATCAAGCCAATACAATGCATTAGCCAGTGCTGATTGGCCAGAGTACGGAATTCGGCCAATCAGCGCTGGCCAATGCATTCTATTAGCCCGATGAAGTAGAGCTGAATGTGTGTGCTAAGCACACACATTCAGCACTGCTTCATCAAGCCAATACAATGCATTAGCCAGTGCTGATTGGCCAGAGTACGGAATTCGGCCAATCAGCGCCGGCTCTGCTGGAGGAGGCGGAGTCTAAGATCGCTCCACACCAGTCTCCATTCAGGTCCGACCTTAGACTCCGCCTCCTCCGGCAGAGCCAGCGCTGATTGGCCGAAGGCTGGCCAATGCATTCCTATGCGAATGCAGACTTAGCAGTGCTGAGTCAGTTTTGCTCAACTACACATCTGATGCACACTCGGCACTGCTACATCAGATGTAGCAATCTGATGTAGCAGAGCCGAGGGTGCACTAGAACCCCTGTGCAAACTCAGTTCACGCTAATAGAATGCATTGGCCAGCGCTGATTGGCCAATGCATTCTATTAGCCCGATGAAGTAGAGCTGAATGTGTGTGCTAAGCACACACATTCAGCACTGCTTCATCAAGCCAATACAATGCATTAGCCAGTGCTGATTGGCCAGAGTACGGAATTCGGCCAATCAGCGCTGGCTCTGCTGGAGGAGGCGGAGTCTAAGATCGCTCCACACCAGTCTCCATTCAGGTCCGACCTTAGACTCCGCCTCCTCCGGCAGAGCCAGCGCTGATTGGCCGAAGGCTGGCCAATGCATTCCTATGCGAATGCAGACTTAGCAGTGCTGAGTCAGTTTTGCTCAACTACACATCTGATGCACACTCGGCACTGCTACATCAGATGTAGCAATCTGATGTAGCAGAGCCGAGGGTGCACTAGAACCCCTGTGCAAACTCAGTTCACGCTAATAGAATGCATTGGCCAGCGCTGATTGGCCAATGCATTCTATTAGCCCGATGAAGTAGAGCTGAATGTGTGTGCTAAGCACACACATTCAGCACTGCTTCATCAAGCCAATACAATGCATTAGCCAGTGCTGATTGGCCAGAGTACGGAATTCGGCCAATCAGCGCTGGCTCTGCTGGAGGAGGCGGAGTCTAAGATCGCTCCACACCAGTCTCCATTCAGGTCCGACCTTAGACTCCGCCTCCTCCGGCAGAGCCAGCGCTGATTGGCCGAAGGCTGGCCAATGCATTCCTATGCGAATGCAGACTTAGCAGTGCTGAGTCAGTTTTGCTCAACTACACATCTGATGCACACTCGGCACTGCTACATCAGATGTAGCAATCTGATGTAGCAGAGCCGAGGGTGCACTAGAACCCCTGTGCAAACTCAGTTCACGCTAATAGAATGCATTGGCCAGCGCTGATTGGCCAATGCATTCTATTAGCCCGATGAAGTAGAGCTGAATGTGTGTGCTAAGCACACACATTCAGCACTGCTTCATCAAGCCAATACAATGCATTATCCAGTGCTGATTGGCCAGAGTACGGAATTCGGCCAATCAGCGCTGGCTCTGCTGGAGGAGGCGGAGTCTAAGGTCGGACCTGAATGGAGACTGGTGTGGAGCGATCTTAGACTCCGCCTCCTCCAGCAGAGCCAGCGCTGATTGGCCGAATTCCGTACTCTGGCCAATCAGCACTGGCTAATGCATTGTATTGGCGTGATGAAGCAGTGCTGAATGTGTGTGCTTAGCACACACATTCAGCTCTACTTCATCGGGCTAATAGAATGCATTGGCCAATCAGCGCTGGCCAATGCATTCTATTAGCGTGAACTGAGTTTGCACAGGGGTTCTAGTGCACCCTCGGCTCTGCTACATCAGATTGCTACATCTGATGTAGCAGTGCCGAGTGTGCATCAGATGTGTAGTTGAGCAAAACTGACTCAGCACTGCTAAGTCTCTGCATTCGCATAGGAATGCATTGGCCAGCCTTCGGCCAATCAGCGCTGGCTCTGCCGGAGGAGGCGGAGTCTAAGGTCGGACCTGAATGGAGACTGGTGTGGAGCGATCTTAGACTCCGCCTCCTCCAGCAGAGCCAGCGCTGATTGGTCGAGTTCCGTACTCTGGCCAATCAGCGCTGGCCAATGCATTCTATTAGCCCGATGAAGTAGAGCTGAATGTGTGTGCTTAGCACACACATTCAGCTCTACTTCATCAGGCTAATAGAATACATTGGCCAATCAGCGCTGGCCAATGCATTCTATTAGCTTGATGAAGCAGAGTGTGCACAAGGGTTCAAGCGCACCCTCGGCTCTGATGTAGCAGAGCTGAGGGTGCACAAGGGTTCAAGTGCACCCTCGGCTCTCCTACATCAGAGCCGAGGGTGCGCTTGAACCCTTGTGCAGCCTCGGCTCTGCTACATCAGAGCCGAGGGTGCGCTTGAACCCTTGTGCACACTCTGCTTCATCAAGCTAATAGAATGCATTGGCCAGCACTGATTGGCCAGAGTACGGAATTCGGCCAATCAGCGCTGGCCAATGCATCCCTATGGGAAAAAGTTTATCTCACAAAAATCACAATTACACACCCGATAGAGCCCCAAAAAGTTATTTTTAATAACATTCCCCCCTAAATAAAGGTTATCCCTAGCTATCCCTGCCTGTACAGCTATCCCTGTCTCATAGTCACAAAGTTCACATTCTCATATGACCCGGATTTGAAATCCACTATTCGTCTAAAATGGAGGTCACCTGATTTCGGCAGCCAATGACTTTTTCCAATTTTTTTCAATGCCCCCAGTGTCGTAGTTCCTGTCCCACCTCCCCTGCGCTGTTATTGGTGCAAAAAAGGCGCCAGGGAAGGTGGGAGGGGAATCGAATTTTGGCGCACTTTACCACGTGGTGTTCGATTCGATTCGAACATGGCGAACACCCTGATATCCGATCGAACATGTGTTCGATAGAACACTGTTCGCTCATCTCTAGTAAATATGTATATGCTCATACAAAGGTATTTGTATATATTTATATATGTGTGTATCTAGCAAATAACAAGAAAGGGAGAGTATTGCACATCATCAGAGGATTACTAGGCTGGGAAAAAGGATGTCAGGATTGTGTACTGGGCGTGGATAAAAAACTGCTACGAGGTGTAGTGGTCAGATGCTTGGAAGAGTTACCTGGAAAAGCATTGACACCCAGTCAACCAAGAAGTGTAAACCAGAATGTATTGCATGAGCCTGAAAATATGAGGAATGGTAAAAATGGTCCAAGCACACATAAAGGTACTGAATTATCTTTGTTCACCAAGTATTTCCTGCCTTTGGCCGGGGCCCCACAGACCGGAAACGCAGCAAATTGTCCACAGCGGAGACGCTGTGGGAAAAATCGCGGCGCTGTACAGTGCAGGCAAAGTGGATGGAATTCATGAGAATCCCATCCCCACTTTGCGGAGAAGATTGCAGCGCAGACACGCTGCGATTTACAAAGCCGTTGCGGCTTTGCAAATCGCAGCATGTCAATTATATCTATGGAAACGCCAGCAGCTTTCCCGTAGTTATAATGTTAAGAGAAAGTCCGCAAGGGAAAACTCTGTGAACTTTCTCTTAAAAGCGCTGCGTAAAGAACCGCAATGCGTGAACACAGCGGTTCTTTCCTCAGCGCTTTAGCGCTGCAATTACGGCCCATGGGTCCTTAGCCTTAGTCACATTTTCTGGAAAATCCCTTTATGGGCACAGTTCCATTTTTCTAATCTGACGTGTCAATTTATGTTGTAATAACTTTAGAATGCTTTAACTTGCCCAAGTGTTTTTTTCTTGACACATTGTGTTTCGTGTTAGTGATAAACTAGGCAGTTATTCACACCATCTAAATTCATCAATGAATATTATTTAACATACATCTGTTTTATTTTAGCATCATTTTTAAATGTCCTTTATTTTATTAACAACAATGTTCTAAAATTTTAGGAAAATTATTCTAGGGAACAGTTTTATTATGGAGAGGCCTTTAAAGGCCTATATATGATAAAAATCTTCATATATCACCCCATTTTCATAACTACACCCATAAAATCATACAAAAAAAGAATGTAGTAAGATTGTTAACCCAATAAGCATGTCACATAATTTACAAGAAAATGGAGGTGAAATTTAGATATTATTATTATTATTATTATTGTTTATTTATACAGCACCATTAATTCCATGGTGCTTTACATTTGGGGGTTACATACAATACACAGAATATACAGGTAGATATAATACTAACAGTGACCGACTGGCACAGTGGGGTAGAGGGCCCTGCCCGCGAGGGGTTACAATCTAGGAGGGAAGGGGGGAGAGACAGAAGGAGAGGGGGAGAGACAGAGGGAGAGGGGGAGACTGTACAGATGGTAGTGTGGTGATAGTGTTATTGGAGGTTGTAGGCCTTCCTGAATAGGTGAGTCTTCAGGGCCTTCTTGAAGCCTGCGATTGTGGGGATCAGTCTTATGTGTCTTGGTAGGGAGTTCCAGAGTATGGGCGATGCACGGGAGAAATCTTGGAGGCGGTTGTGTGAGGAGCGGATGAGAGAAGAGCGGAGTAGGAGGTCGTTGGAGGATCTGAGGTTACGTGTGTGCAGGTAACGGAAGATTAGGTCTGAGATATATGGGGGGGCCAGGTTGTGGATGGCTTTGAATGTTAACGTTAATAGCTTGAACTCAATTCGCTGAGCTATAGGTAGCCAGTGGAGGGACTAGCAGAGGGGAGCAGCCGATGAAGATCGGGGGGGGAGGTGGATTAAGCGAGCAGCACAGTTTAAGGTGGACTGGAGGGGGGAGAGGGTGTTTGCTTTGATATTTTACTTTCTTTCAATAATACATTAATTTAACCCTAAAATTTACACATTTTCAAGAAGTTAAAGGAAAATGCATTCATAAATTGTGTTCTGCCAACTCTCCTGAATATGGAAACACCCCTAAGGGTGCATTCACACGGAGGAAAATGGCACTGAATTTGGTGTGGAATCCGCGTCAGACTCAGCGCTGAAAAAAAAAGCCTCCCATGGACTTCAATGGGTTCTAGAGATGAGCGAGTACTATTCGAAACAGCTGTTTTGAAAAGCATGCACCCATAAGAATGAATGGAAGCGGCCGGCACGCCGACTTTGCCGGCGGCCGGCCGCTTAACCCCCTGAGTACCGGCTGCATCCATTCATTCCTATGGGTGCGTGCTATTCGAAACAGCCGTTTCGAATAGTACTCGCTCGTCTCTAATGAGTTCCTTTTTCTGCTTGCAGAAAATATGTAAAATATGTAAAATAAACATGACAGGATTGGAGTATTTACATCTATAAATCTTCCAGTCAGAAAAAAATATTTATTGTGTAAAATGTACATTGCAGTGCGCTATACTGATAGTATATAGTATAAGTAGGCAGATATATGTATGGAATATAGTCAGGAACACCAACTGTAATGTATAATTAATTTCAAGAAGTTAAAGGAGTTAAAGTTAAAGGAGTTAAAGAAGTTAAACCTATGACAATTATCAGACTTTGATAAATGACTGATGCGAGTAAAAAAAATTACCTTCCAACTGCAAACAATTAGGGAAAAGATCCGATCGGCACAAATGCAGCATTTTCCTCCTCCCACCTTCCTGGCGTTGTATTGTGAATAAAGCAAGCATCTCAGATTCAGTTCTGGCAGAGGCCTACAATTCCTCAGCTCCGCTGTTCCTTTTTCTGAAACTGTATACCTTGAAAATTTTGTCAAACTACGAACTAGGCATTTTTTCTTAATTGATGTTTGAAATCTTAAATATTATCTACTGTAGAAAGATGAAATATTATCTACTGTAGAAAGATGAAATGTGTAAGTGTTCCTGTTTGGAAAACCAAGACTACATAATAACCTAATAACACAAATCACATTCCAGGAGTTTTGTAAACACTGTGGTGTTTTTAGCAATAAATTGATGCAAGATGGATTTCTCCTTTTATTTATATATCACACTACCTTCTGCTACAAACTCAGGACACAAGCAGAGTTGGATCAATTACAACATGAAGGGCTAATGCCCTGCAAGAAACAAAAAAACTCAGGCACAGTATGTCTTAGTGTCATGCAACTGTACCATTGTGGTTACAGCGGTGGTGAATTCTGGAGTAAACTCAAACACAAAGAGAAAGTACTGCAAGAATGTAATCATAAGTATATATAGTATATATGTGACTATATAGTGTATAGTATATGAATGTGTATGTATGTTTTCTTATGTCCTTTTATGCATTCTAGAATTGTGATTTATAGGGTGATGTACTGTATACTAAGATGGTAAGGCTAAGGCACTATATAGCCAAATGCAGCATAAAACAGCTGAAAAAATTGCCACAAAAATACATTATTTTTTTCCACAGTGTTTGGGCCCGTGCACGCGGAGTTTACGTGCGCGCATTTTAGCATAATACACGTGTATAGAATAAACGTGTAAAAATAGCAGTCCCATTGACTTAAAGAGGACCTTTCACCACTTTTGGGCACATGCAGTGTTATATACTGCCAGAAAGCCAACAGTGCGCTGAGTTCAGCGCACTGTCGGCTTTCCCGATCTGTGCCCGGTGTACAGAGCTTACGGTGCCGGTACCGTAGTGCTCTATGGTCAGAAGGGCGTTTCTGACCATTAGCCAGAGACGTCCTTCTGCCTCGCGGCGCCAATCGCACTGTGCTGTGGAGCGGGGAGGAACTTCCCCTCCCGCTCCTGATAATACTCGTCTATGGACGAGCGCTGTGAGCAGAGGGAGGGGGGCGTTCCTCCTGGCTCCACAGCACAGCGCGATAGGCGCCGCGAAGCAGAAGGACGTCTCTGGCTAATGGTCAGAAACGCCCTTCTGACCATAGAGCACTACGGTACCGGCACCGTAAGCTCTGTACACCGGGCACAGATCGGGAAAGCCGACAGTGCGCTGAACTCAGCGCACTGTCGGCTTTCTGGCAGTATATAGAACTGCATGTGCCCAAAAGTGGTGAAAGGTCCTCTTTAAATAGAAATTTTTACATGTGTAAAAAATTCAATTGAAGTCAATGGAACTGCTATTTTTACACGTTTATTCTATACACGTGTATTATGCTAAAATGCGCGCACGTAAACTCTGTGTGCACGGGCCCTTTTTCATTGAGTTTTTGATTTGTTTTTCTCTGCACATTTTCTTCCGCTATTAAATATATGAGGAAATGCTCACGATTAAAATTAACATGCGGTATTTTTTCAACAACGCGGCTTTTCCATATCCTTTTTCCCACAATGTGTGCATGAGATTGTAGGAAATCTTTCACTTTGATGTTACTGTAAATGGCCTAATTTTTTTCTGCTGAATTTCTGTGACATGGCGTCTTAGTTGAAAGGGTTTATCTGATAATCAAAATTTATAATCTAAAATAGGTGATAAGTGTGCGATTGCTGTGTCATGAGAACAGGGACCCTGTGTAATCCCATTTTATAAATTCTTTATTTATATCAAATATACAAAAAAAAAACCACACAAATATAAAAACACTACAGGTCCAAACGATAAGGGCCTGTAAACATATCAAACAGCAGAGAGCAGCAGCAGTACAGAGGGAGCAGAGTACAGTAGCTGAGCTGAGTCTCCATTACAGTGGCAGCGCCGACAAAAGAGGAGGAAGGGAGCGAAGGGGAGAGAGAGGAAGAAAGGACAAAAAAAAATAGGTAGAGAGATTATAAGAAATAGGGGACAAACAACAAGAAAACGGCCCTGGCTCCCAGCCATGGCCGGACGGCCTGCGGATCTGCCTTAACCCACCAGGTCTCTGTATGTCTGAGTACCCTGGAAGAGAATCCATGGTGTCCAGGCATCCATAAAAGACCCACGCACATCTCGAAGAGACGCAGAGAGATCCTCTATTCTCCCATCTTAATAGTTTGGTTGTTGAGTAAGTTCACTGCCGAACTATGCAAAGTCTATGGAACTGATTAAGGCAGCTAAGTTCAGAATTCAGCTGTTGTCATCTGTCCCATAGACTTGCAATGCAATGGCAATGTGCACAATGCCAATCCATTCAGACAGGAGAACATTGGAACTCGTATTTGTGATTGATAGCAATCTCAGACATAGGACCTCCACTCATGAGACACCTATCACCAATTCTGTAGACAGATGACAAGCTATGGTTATAAGAAAATCTTTTTTTGTACAAAGTCTGCATGGGACACACATGCAGAGGATTAGTCACTGTGGGCTTGTTGGCGGATAACCTGCTGCATTGTACAGTAACAGCAAAATGGATGAGACTTAAACCAATTCTACAGCATAAAGTGAAATGAGGTGCTTCTGTCTTGCAGCAGTCTCATATCAACTTATGCTGCAGGTCATTCTAAGAGTTTTTTGTGTGGAGTAGTTCAGAAAAATCCTCTGCTAGTTATCTGCAAATGAATATCAGCAGCAGACAAATCCTATGTACAAGAACTTTCAGTCTGTAGAAATGAGTAGGTATGAGGATATAGGCAGTTTACCATTACATGCTCCTATAAGTTGTCTTGTTGAATCACATTGTGAAGGGCCAACCCTTGGTGGCCTGAAAATGGCAGCATTCACACTGCCGTTGCTAGCGTCCTTTTTTTTCAATTGTAGTTTTTATTGAAGATTTTTACATAAGTTAGCGTCTGTTTTTAGTGCCAATCAGAAAATATTGACAACGGGTACTAACAGATTCGTCAAAAATATGTTAAAAATCCCATTAATTTCAATAGGATTTGTTCTGTAATCCATTAGTGTCCCTTTTTGTCAAATCCATTACTGGTCTGCTATTTTGGCGGTGACAATAACACAGGGTGCAGGACTTTTGGCTCCATTCAAAATAACGGATTTATGACGGATGTGAAGTGTCTGTTAATTTTTACATTAATTTCTATGGCTAACAGATGTATGATGGATGGTAACAGATATATGATGGATGGTAACAGATGTACCATCCGTTATTTCTTTCCTTTTTAAGCTGAATATGCTCAGAAAATAAAAAAAAATGGCCACAAAGGTCATTTCTGCATATGAAATATATCACTATTCTAAATGACACAAGGTAAGTATGGCTCCCATCAGAGATTCTGCATTGGGGCCCAGTGATCAGCACTGCAATACACTGTATTAACAGAATGTGATTATAATGTAGGCACAATATTACAGCATTTTGGGTTGTGCTTTTAATTTTACCCAGGGCCCCACTTTGTCTAAAACAGGCCCTGTCTACTACAGCTATGCCCAATCTCTGCTTTCCATATCTAGGAAGAGCAGAGAGCACACACATGTACAGTAGAAGACAGAGTTAGTCCAGGACACATCAAACAACCCTGAAGCTGTGCTGGAAAGTGAGGCGCAGGATGTGATATGGTATAGATCAGAGGTAGGAAACCTTCGGCACTCCAGCTGTTGTAAAACTACAACTTCCAGCATGCATATTTAATCTACTATTCTTGGAACTCCCATGGAAGTGAATGGAGCATGATGGGAATTGTAGTTTCAAAGCAGCTGGAGTGCTAAACACAGGAACCACTGCCAGTGATCATGTGACCGCATCAGGAAGAGAAGAAAGGGGGCCTTTCTGGTAATAACACTATATTACAAAGTTACCTTAGATGGCATGGATATTTAATTCATGCAGTAAATAGAAAACTTCTGGTTCCTGTGCAAGTCCTTTAAGATTTCTCCTTGCTTAAACCTTCTCTTAGTTTTTACAGTATAAAATTCATACGCAACCCTTCTTTCAGAATAAATCCTAAAAAGACAGTAACCCCTAATAAAATCTATAGCACAAACTTTTACTGAGTGTCCTAAAGGTATAACATATATATATATATATATATATATATATATATATATATATATATATATATATATATATAATGCTTTTCCATTAAAAGGACATTTTCCATCTATAGAAGTTGCTGACAGACCGGATTGTTTATGTATATATAAATTTAGAAAATATTGTATATTTTCCAGTGAAAACATCTGCTATTCTTCAAGGATTTATTTCCTAAAAGAAAAGAGATAATGATTAAATATTAATAGTAATAGCAATAATAATAACAACCTTATTTAGACCATATACCAATATACTGCATATATTATTTCTACCTACAATAAAACAAAATAGTTTTGGATGGCTAAAATAAATTTCCATAATATAATTTACAATAAAGTCAACAAATGATTAAAGTATTGATACGACATTCCCAAAAAGTGATCATGGTGGCTCAGTGGTTAGCATTAGATATCTTTGAATTTTGTGGTGCTTGGAATTCAACTGAGGGTAAAATGTATTTGTTTATTCTCCCCAAGTTTTCTTGAATTTCTTCTGCGTACTTTAGTTTCCTCTCACAACATACACACCCATATTGCAATATATAAGAAACTGGCAATAAATAGTATAAGTTAGGTATTGTCAATACTTTTTGCATAAAACCCCTGTGATGATGTAACTTGGATTTCCTGCTGTCATTGGTCAGAAGGGATATTATGTCTCATTATGGACAGATAATACAGGGGCTTATTAAACTATGCATGCCCTGCTAAGAATTCTGAGTAAGGAATATGTGAATAAGGAAAGAAGAATTATTCTGGCTTGGCTATTATTCTCAGATTATGGATTAGTTTTTTTTGTAAACAATGCATTGGTCTATAGGGAGCTACCTACCATAAGGTGGTGCTAGAACAAGTTTCTATTTTTTACCATGCAAGTCTTAGTTGCATGCTGCCTTCATTGGCAATAACATAAGGGTTAAAATATATGTGGCTGTTTATGTGAAAAGGGCCCACATTGTCGATATGGAGTTCTTGGTATCATTGTAACGGTTATGGTGTAACATTGTCCAAAACAGCAAAAAAAATTTTATTGAAAGCACAATTGACATATTTTTAAATAAAATTTTTGCATAAAACAAAATTGTGATTTTTTTACCCAAATATGTTTTGGACTATTTTCTCTATAATTAGTATCGACGATCTGGGCCCTTTTCACGTAAACAGCAACATATATATAAAAAAGGTTACAATAGTATGTGGTTGTGACCATTTCCACTGATTTTGGAGGACATAACAATCCATTGACCAGAACACCGTGTGACTTTAACTATGTGGATAGACTACTGGTTATAGCTTATGGTGACATCAGTGGCACAAACGAGGCAAAATAATTGTAAGATAATGATGACACATCATCATCAGGGTCCAATTGTTGTTCCATTAGCTGAAAATACATGACTAGTTTTCCTGAACTAAACAGAATGCATTGATCAGACATAACAATCAAATAAAACAAAAGCTCAGAAAAATGATTGTCAACTGATGACCTCATGCAAAAAGAGAAATTACTATTGCCTGACCACATACAAATCATACAAATACACATACAAATAGTGATGCTCTGGCTGCTTTGCTTCAAGCCTGCAATAAGATACAGCTTCTAATGCACTTTGTCCTTCCTTTACATTTCCCATTCCCTCTGAATTCTGTCCTAGCTCTGTGGGGGATCAAGAAAAACTGCAACAAAAACTGCAAAGAATTACAGTTGTCATAGAAATGCACGGTCACCCATTTAATATCACTTTTTTCATGTAATACTAGAGTACAGTCAGCCTAAGCCTTCTCTTTTGGTATACACTTATACTCCACATCCTTCCTATACACAAAACAGATGGTTTGCAGTCAGAAGATGAGAAATTGTAGTTATAATTACATATAATGTGCAAGAATTATGTGCTTCAAACTGAAAAAGCTAGCAGGTGACTAAACATTATATCCTAGCAAACATAGTGACTACATTATGATGGTGTGTTGAAAGTTTTCACTGCATTTGCCTGCTAAGGCAGCAATATTTAATCTCTGGCAAATTTTTGCTAAGGTTAAGATTAAATAAATAAAGTTTGCAGTTTACAATAAGGTATGCATTTCCAGTAACTAAAGTATATATGTAATATTATTATTATTATTATTATTATTATTATTATTATTATGCTTAATTATATAGCGCCATCATATTCCGCAGCGCTTTACAGATAGATTATATGTATTTATTTTACACAAATATTAAATGAAAAAAATAAATGAATAAAAAAGTTTATATATTTATTTATAATGTCCATTTCTTATCTATTATTTCTATTTATGCCATGTCTATCTATCTATCATCTATCTATCTATCTATCTCCTATCTATTTATCTCTATCCATGTCATGTCTATCTATTAATTTAACAATCTTTTTTTTAATAGTTTTTATTTTAATAAATACCATATCGGTCGGTGTAATTAGTAAAATTATGTGATATCTGCGAAATAATTACACAAAGTAAAAAAAAAAAAAAAGTTTACCTTGGATTTCAATGTAAGGTTTTAGAGGTTGCTGCCACACAACAGGGCCCCTGAACATCTAAAAATACATAAAAGAGATAAAGGATAAAAGCAGCACTTCATTTGGGAAAGTTATAACCATGCCCTAGTAAGTAAGGTTTAGACAGCACACTGTATACAATTGCATTTATTACATCTGGTACAGTTCTTACTGTCATCTTAATTACTTTTCATCAATTTACAAGATGACTAAGGTTATATTCACACATTACAGATTTGTTGCAAAAGGTCTGCAACAATCATTTCCATTTGGGGTTATTTGGGCATCAAACATGGATTTATACAATCTTTGTTTATAGAAATGAAAATCCAGAGGTTCCTACAAGGAGTCTGCCATTTATCACTGACGGGTAGTTACTCACATAACGACTAAAAGGAGTAATAGTCATAATAGTCGTTAAAGGAGTCTGCCATGTGTGAATTTACCCTAAAACACCTTATATTTCTAAAAGGTGTTATTTTTCTTCTACAGGGAAAAGAAGTAATGTTTCCCTTACACGTCTCCATGTTATGGTGCTGACACAAGTAGGTGCTAACAAGCAAAAACCACTGAAATCTAAAAATGTTTTCAATCCTGATTGCTATTTCCTTGTTATCATATCACATGTATTGGTAAAACGTAACATGTCAGTCACTTTGAACACAGATCTGAGCTTTTGATGGCTGTGGACATTTCCTTTTATCAGTACTAAAACAAACTCAGGCTCTTTCTAAAATATACACAATAAAGCTGGAAACAGATGGGACAATGCTGTCCTTATCTGACCAGTATTCTTATACACGGCTATTAAGGCATGTTCACATCAGTGTCAGATATGCACAATAATGGGAATGATCATTAGTGGTGTGAATTATGAGGATAACACTTGCGTTTTTTTCTAAAATGGCCTAACAATGTAGACTGATTTTAAAGTTAATGGAGTGCCATGACTGTGTGGATAACTGGTATCATTAGGTCTATGGCTGTCTTAGCTTTGGAAATACATATATAAAAGACTTCAAGGCTTAGGTGTAAAATCTGGAAAGCATTAGTCCGGGGAGATGCGTTTGAGCTTGTATCCAGACTGTCTCGGGAAGGAGACACAAGCTTCCTATCCATATAGCAGGAGGAGGTAATAGTCCTGTCTGCTGAGAAACCTGCACTGCTTCACCACTTGTCACAGCTACAAAGTCATGCAGCAGGGGAGTCTGGTAAGAAGCCCCGTGTGAACAGCACCAAAGTAACCTCGTACACCGGACACTGCAGCTTCAGGACGCAGCTGCTGCTAGGTGATAGCACGCATGCGCAGGCAGTCACCTGGGTCTGAGAGGTGACAACTAGAAGCGGAGCCCATGTGATATATAGAATCATACAGCTCGTGCTATCAGAAACTGTGCAAAAGCTAACAGTATAGAAGTCTATCTGGAAGCTATAGCAGGAGCCAGACATTTATAGAGCGATCTAGATGTATAGTATGTATAGTCACCATGTTATATATTCACACTCTCATTTCTAACCACGTCACTTATCTAACACGGGGATATTCATCGTACAAACTATATAAAAGCCATATGCTACATGAATAGACACAGATGTATTATTTTATATTCCATGGATTATATGTTATTATTTTTAGGTCCTATATAATATCTTGTACCTATTATATCAACACATCAACACGCCGGATGTGTGTGTGTGTGTGTGTGTGTATATATATATATATATATATATATATATATATATATATATATATATATTAGCATCTAATGGTTTATATTCAGTATTCAGCTATGTGTTTGTTTGTAAGGTCATATACATTGTAGGATATTATACTGTTTTCTAAGTGCGGGAAATAAGTAAATGGAATAATTTCCTATTTTACAATATAAGGTTAATGTGCTGTATCTCCACACGATGAGTGGGGGCAGTACTAGCTCTAATCCTCTCCCAGGTCCTCACCTTGTGCAGGCAGTGACAGACAGCTGCTGACTATTATTACTGCTATGGCTTGTATTAGATGGTCACCCTGGGCACTTTATCTGCGCTCACTGGTCCGGATCTGGCTAATACAAGCCCTTATGTGTGTGCACCTGTCCCCGCAGCTGCAGGAAGCCGTCTCATTGGCCAGGGGCTAGGGAACTTTTTGGCTTTGGCTACGAAATTGTAGGTTCCGGGAGGTAATTCTGTCCTTGTCTTCTGCCATCTCCCTTGTGATACCTCGTCTCATAATAATAAGGAGCAAGAAGGAAATGTCTGAGAAAGAGAGGAGACACAACTGAGAACACTGACCTCTGAACCTATATCGCAAGCAGGGTGACATGAAATATATATATATATATATATATATATATATATATATATATATATATATATATATATATATCACATCTACCAATAGAGTGATAACAACAAACTGTACATTGTAAAATGAAACATCAGGACCACCGTTACTGTGTTGGGTTAATTATAGAGGAATATATCAGCTTCAGGTAATAGGGGAGTGCATTTAGTAACCATTTCACTTCTGATATTGGACTAACGTCACTAAATATGTAGTCTTGAGGAGTGATACCTATGTGAGCACCTCCGATAGCAATGCCTTCTGGGAGTTGTAGTCGCACTCCCAGCTCTAAGGAATGCTACACATTGCTTGGATTTTTTTGAAAGTTTTTTTTTTTTTATCAAAAGGGAAGGAAATGGAAAGTGATTTAAAATAAACCTCCGGGTGACCTCTTGGGGACCTTCCACCTGTATCTATTTTACCTGATTGTTTTTTCTAGCTAAATCAGATTGGCAGTCTCCCCATCTGGAACTGCTTTCATCTCCTGGGCTTTCCGGACTGGTAGGAGACAAAGAGTTAAATTCATCAGCATCATACTTTCCTGATTATAAAGAAAGAGAGAAGAAAGGTTAGACAGTAATGGTGATTGTACCATACAGGATACTAGGGAGCTGACTAGGATCAGTGGAGGACAGCGATTTACCGGTAAGATCCAGCCTTTATTTATTTCAGCACAGTTTGCTCCTTCCTGCCCTCTGGATTTGGGGCATTTGACTGCATTGTATTCTGTGCTGGTCACTTAAAGGAAGATTCCTCTCTAAGTACAGTACAATGGTGGCAGAGATATATCATGTACAGATAGATAACTAGAAATCCCCATGTTTGTACAGTGTGATCCTCAGGCGCCCTAGTACCCATCCTCACCACCTTATACAAACAGTAGTGATAGTTACACCTGACCTCAGTGCTCCATCTGCAAGACTTAACAGGACTGGCTCTAGATCCACACTGTAATCCCCGCTAAGAGACAGTGACAACCTTATTTTTTTTAATTAAATATTAGCTTTGCTTAATCCCTTTTATGTAAAGGCTGGAGATGCCGTAAATACAGAGCTTGATTTAATGCACTTACAATCTCCCACAGGATTGTAAATACAAGTCCAAAAACCCCTCAACAAGCTCAGCACATCTAGTCTATGTGTCTATGTGTTTGTGTGTGGCCTCACTGTTTAATAAATATTGTTTCTCCACATAGATCCAGCGACTGTTCGAGAATACACAAGTCAGACCCAGGCATGTATAGTGCAATGGCCTGTAGTAATATCACGAAATACTTCTATCATAATAGTATTGATCATGACCATATCAGTGAGAGATAGGTATGGAAAGTACAAAGTCTGCAAGAGAGAATCTGGGAGTACCGCAAGATCCCTAAATAGCAATAATAACTACGATAATAATTGATAATATTGTATTCATATTTAAAGAAATAAAATGAGCAATGCAAATGATGCAAGAGTTATAGCAACATTTTAACCATTAAGAATCCTAAACTACTACTTATCATTATTGCTACTGTTCATGTAATTGTATTGATCATATCCAACTGTTCACTGTAATGATTTAATATTACTGTACACACAACTCTAACACTTAGATATGAACTGCCATAAGACTATGTATTGTAGATCACAAACACTCGGTCGTGGGCTGTTGCACTATACACATTTCTATTATGAATAAAGGCTATCATACCCCAAGCTGTTAGTGGGGCCTTTATCAAACCAGATTGCAAAGAATGATATCGATAATAAGAAATCTCTTCTTATATGAATTATTAGAGGCTGTAATAAATAGTTTATTGGGATGACAGGGGTTGTGCCCGGGGGAGATGACTCTATCGTCTGACTGGACATACACACATAGCTAAACACACAGACAAGGGGTTAATTTAGTCCCAACTCAGTGAAGACTTTGTAATTGAAAATCAATCAACCTGCTGGACTGTTGAGAACAAGGTCAGAGCTCAATGATCAAAGAAGAGAAGGGAGAGTTGGGAAAGAGTGGGGGTCATGTGTACTCAGGGAGTGTGGAAAAGAACCATTTCATATATACTGCCTGATGCCAGAGAACACAAGGGCACAACATACCTCTCCAGCTATATCATTCACTATCAGCCGGCAGCTCCAGCATTGAACTGCCACATATTAACCCTTGTCCGGCACTTCACATTAGCTTTATGATGATCTTAGTTTTCCGGTGAAACCAGATTGACAAGTTGGTACCCAGGCGCCTATCTTTATTCCATCTAGCCATGTTCTCCTCTATAGCTGTGATGACGCCAATGTAGATAAGACACTGGCTATATTGATAGGCTGCCATTGTTTCCTGGAAGACAGAGCTGCCCCTTGTCTGATGACCTGCCAATATCCTGTCATTTAACAGGACATATTCAATTCAACTGCTAGCTCTGGTCATTGATCCATCATTGCAATATATATATATATATATATATATATATATATATATATATATATATCTTCTTATAAATGCCATGTGCAAATACGCCAAACTCACCATTTATTCTGCCGACCTGGCACTGTATAGTCATAGGTTTGTGTAAAAAAAGAACACTATCTATCTATCTATCTATCTATCTATCTATCTATCTATCTATCTATCTATCTATCTATCATCTATCTATCTATCTATATCACTCTATCTAGCTATCATCTATTTATCTATCTATAACACTCTCTATCTATCTAGCTATCAGCTGTCTGTCTATTTATCTGTCTATCTACAACTCTCATTAATCTATTTATCTATCGGCTATTTACGTTCTATCGATCTATCTATCGCTTACATTTTGCATATATATATATATATATATATATATATATATATATATATATATATATATATATATAGTTTTCTTGTTACATAGATCACACGCTTTGAGGAAGTTATTTTATTCCGACCTTTCAGATAGTTTGGGGAATGTTTGTGTTTTGAAGCTCTGGATAAACTTTGTGTCTTTGTGCCTCTGAGTTGTTATTTTCCATAAAGTAAAACTTCTGGGGAAAAAAAGTACACAATCTAATGTAAACTGTCTGAAAATCTGAGTTGTACATTGGAAGAACTTTGGACTTCAGATTCAAGAGTTCTGTCTGTCTATCTGTCTATATAAACATCTAGATAGATAGATAGATAGATAGATAGATAGATAGATAGATAGATAGATAGATAGATGTGCGTGTGTGTTTGAGTGTCTTTCTACGTGTCTATTCATCTAGCTTAACAGCAATAGTATAACGTTTTTCGTCATTTTACCTTTACTAATTTTTATAAGTGTAATATGTATTACATGTTTGTTTGTTTTTTTCTATAAATACAATTGATGGACTTGAATGAATCGCCGGCTTTTGGTATTGTTATTTGTGAATGAGAGGATCTCTGCTGACCAAAAGATATGGCTACTAAAACTGATGCTTCTTGTGTTTTCGCATGCGAGCGCCCCCCTCTGACTGAATCGGCATAAACAGGACATTCTCTATAAATTCGTGTTATTCATGCGGATCTCTCTGGTTATCAGCTTAGCTTCAAGCTATAGAAAATAGTGATAACTTAAAGCATCACCTTGCAACGTAAAATAATATACCTAGAATGTAATTCATACATACGAAATAATAATTGTAATCATGTAAAACAGAACAGTGCAATGTATAAGGGAATGCAGTTATTTCAGAATAGATACAACAATACCTAAGAAATGCGGTGGTAATGTGAAGTTTTTTTTTACCAGTAGAAATACAATGAAGTATGATGTATCCTGTATATCCTGGAAGTGTATGATGAGTGTTGTTATTATTATTATTATTATTATTATTTGTACATATCACTGACAATTAATAAAATATTAATTATATTACTGACTTAAAAAGTTTAAAGCTTCAGTTAAATAAAACCTTGTAAGCTGGAGCTCACAATTTAGTTACATTCATCCTGCATTGATAATGTCATCTTTGCTTCATTTTCTTCCACAGATTTCATTCTGTGATTTATTTTTTAAAAAAATCAACAGTTGTCCTCTGGATATTTATTAATTACTGTAATGATCATCACAATATTTAAAGCTACATAAGTGTGTGTGTGTGGGGGGGGGGGTCTTTTCACAAGATACAAATCGAACCAAGTAAGCCTAAAAAGGTAGAAGTGTTGTACTTCATAACGTTTTCTATATCTATATATGTTTAATAAACCCCATTGATATGAATGAAAGGATTGTGCTGCCATAAGAGGTACCATATAATATAATAATACATATAATAATACCATATGCCGAAGCCTTTTCTTCTCTATGAGGTCTATTATAACTACTATTGTAAGTTTTAAAAGCAAAAAGTCTATTTCTGCATTATCTTTATGAACATTATCTTTATGAACATTTCTATTATTACTAAAAATTAATTTAAAAAATAAGCAAGGCACTAACTGAAAGTATGCCTACTATTCTTAATGCACACCAAAGCCTTGTATTTGTGTATTATGCTATCTATCTATCTATCTATCTATCTATCTATCTATCACTCTATCATCTATTTATCTATCTTTCTATTTCTCTATCTATCAGCTATTTACTTCTCTATCTATCTATTATCTATCTATCTATCTATCTATCATCTATCTATTTATTTATTATCTATATAGCTAATTATTTATCTTACTATTTATCTCTCATTCTCAATTAGAGAGAATTATATTTATACAATAATAAATCGTGGTGTGGCGAATATTCTGTGAGTTTATGAAGGAAATGGATGACAGATCACACAAGATGACACCTGTTGCCCCTTTTATGTAGAAACAAGGCACAAAGGGTATTTGTGTCCCACTACCAATGTCCTGTAACAATGAAACTTCTATAGGTGAGGCATATAGATAAGTCCATTGAATCCCACCTGTTGCTGCCATGTAGCTAACCTGGGGCTAGGTAGCTGGAGCCATAAGTACTTTACTACTCTCTAGTCCTCCAGTCTCCACAGGGAACAAAAGGAGAAAACATGTCTGAGTCCTGGAAGATAAAGCTCTGTAGTCTGCAGCTACCTGTTATCATCTACATAGAACACCAGAACAGATAAGGACTGATAACTGCAAGCAGAAGATTTTAACCCTTTACGGAAGCTTGGGCCTTAGTTTAAGTAAGAATTTAAGATCTGGAGACATCGTAGAATAAAGTTGATATCAGATAACAGATAATAGGTCACTGCATTGATTCAATGACTGTATTTTGCAATGTAAATGTAACAAAATAAATAAGGACATATAGATTGGCCTCTCCACCATACTGTGAACACAAGTTGCTCATACATTTTGGTTTTACAAACATGGATGCGAACTGATGAAATCCAACCTGGTCCTGCAGCCTTTATATAATTCATCCAAATCTTCTGTTATTAAAATGCCAATAAGGATTTCGTAATCGAAAATCCAGAATTACACATCCTAACCAAGATTTGGGAATAGCAACCTGATCCGGAACAGCAGGAACCTGAACTCCCCTCAAGGAGGAACCCTGACTTCTCTTACCCTGCTTATCTTCCTTTAAATGTTTGTATTTACTAATGGGGAAATTATTGGGAAGTTTGATACAAGGGGATTATGGAAATGTAGTTAGCATTGGTGCCAGTGAGACAAGAGGGGGTTATTTGTCAGCCTTCTATCCATATGCTTTATAAAGAGGGAGGAGAGTACAAGGGAGGCTCGCTTGGCTCCTTGTGAGAATTGTTATTTTTCATCAATCACTTGCAATTTGTCTAAATGGACAGGACAGGACACCAGCAGCCCTGCTGACTGAGGTCACGGTGACAACACAGCAATGGAGAAGAGCAAATTGCGTTTGCTCACAAACTCACAGATCCAAATGACTGACTGCACAGGCAAGGCTCCATGTGACATGGGGGGATATGAGGGACTCTGACAGCTCTTAAACGGCCTGGCGCCAAGGTCTAAGTCTACAAGCTAAAAATAGTGCACAGAGGATGCGGGGAGATGGGCCAAGATGAAAGCGAAGTGTGTGTATGTGGGGGGGGGGGGGAGGGGACATCAGATGGACAATTCCTTTAAATTGCGTTTTTAACTTTATTTTGAGAGGGGTACAGTTAAAATATCATCGTATGTATGTATACATTAGACAACCTAGAAATATGTCAAACTAAAATGTCCTAATTATCATTAAATATTTTAAACAATAAACATCCCATGAATTTGGTTTTACTGTGTATATAGTCCTATGCCCTGTATGTATTCTATTTCTGAATTGTACCTACACTATCCCAAAGTGCTACTCCATAGATTATTACATGACCACAGTCCAGATAAATAGTTCAAAGCCATTGCATACTATGTCTTCCTGTATATGTTGAAGAAATACACCTAGAAAATGCTTTTAAGCATTAACATTTTCTTAGGTTACTGCCATTTAATTAATTTTAATATAGCCTTGACCAGAAAATGTAAAAAAAAAATCTATTTTTATATGTATGTAATGTCCATAATACACCCAATTCCATCAATAAAATAATAGGTGTAAACAGTTTAAAATAGTACTAGTTTTATTAGCTTATTAGTTCTATATAACTAATATTATGAGTACAACTTGACGCTATGTGTAGAAATACAGTGTGGGCATTAGACAACAGTTCACATTAACAGTTTTCTGTATATGTAGAGATAAATGTGTGTAATGCAATTATATTAGGATGTATGATTGTTTCATCAAAATATTCAAATGTTTGTGCCAAAACTATATATTGGTCGATATGGATCTTACAGGAACTTACTAAAGAGAACTTTATGTAGTTACGTAAAGTTATATAATGTATTCTATGGGGTCTATACAGCATATACAATTTATTATTCTATTATAAGCTCCATGATATGAGGGGACAGCAGTGGTGACCATGTTATAGGTTGATAAGCAGAGCAGCAGACAATGCTATGTAGTAAAGGGCCCTAATGACACTTGTATAGGGTTGGTGCTGGCGCCACAATCACTAAGCAGTAGAGGAGCAAGGCCAGGCCAGGGAAAGACTTGGGATGACACCTTGTCTATCGCTTCGAGCTGATGCCTATCTCTCCAGTGACACTCTCCCATATGCTCCCTTATCTCTAGTATACGTGACAGCAGGGACACATTTACATGATGAAATCATTCATTTACAGGAGAAGATGACAACATATTAAGTAGTGCTCAATCAGAACAATCCTGTGTTGTCATGTAACTAGATTAACCCATCCCTACTCCACACTGGACAGATGGGCGCTAGCACCCAGACCATACACTCTATATTATCCTACTGACCATAGGCACAGCATGGTATAGCTACAATTACATGCCCCCTACAACGTCCGCAGTGCCCACTGAGAAGCCCAAATTCTCATGTGTTTGATTCTGTCTACCCCTCCCCCAACAAACATGCCCTCATACAAGATGACAATCCAGATCAATAATGCATTGCTTAGAGTGATGCCCTGTACCCTGGATACTACATCACATAGGAGAGGACTGCGGAGCAGTCTTCCCCCTCTGATCTAGCGCAGGGAGTGCACTGTTTGGAGGGCGCTGTTTGAAGATTTTTTGGGTAAATATGAAGTGACAAGAGACGGTTCTTATTGTAAGACGTCAGCAGACTGGCGCCAAGCGGCTCTTTAACAAACTGAGCCCCAGTTAATCAGAACAGATCTAGAAATGGACATCTTAAAGAGGCACATCACCATTGCCTATTAGACATGAGGACTTTCTGCATGGAATACAAATTGTAGATGCAGGTCTAGCAGAAAAAAAATAGAATAACGTAATACAAAGTCTAACAAATGTAGATATATATATATATATATTTCTCTGTGTTAATTATTTTGTAGCTATTTGTATTGAGGTGCTCCTTGGACACATAGATGCAATGTGTACAAAGCCCCCCATTCTTGAGCTAAATGGGAACTTGTAATGACTTCTCCACAAATGTGTCACTGCCTCTTCTAAAACAACAGCTCTGTGCTGTGAACTTGTAGCAAACTCTTGTCAGGATTTAGGGAGAGAATAGAACACACGGAATAGCTGGATGTTGTGTCCTTTTCACCCTTATCTCCTCATCTGGAGCATAGACGCTGAGACACTCTCCAGACATGCATGCCCTGACTGGTGACTCTTTGTAATACATGCACATGTAGTAATATTAATATCTATCTATCTATCTATCTATCTATCTATCTATCTATCTATCTATCTATCTATCAGAGATGGCATCACTCACCCAAGTTTAGTGTTATTATTCTTGAATCCATTTACTAGAGGCTGCTTCCCATGTGAAGAAAGCTTCTTTCCTTTTTGAACTGTGCAAATGACCTCGGGACTTGTATTTAAAGCGGCGATGCCCTAGAGCGTCCATACAGCCCTCTTGTAGTCGGTCAGACCCCCTGTACACAGCAGGAGTGCTGCACCCATACACAAGCTAGAAGAATGCTAGTACCAGCCAGTCCCTCCACTATGTGCCAGTCAGTGGACTTCTCATACAACAAGACTTGTACTTTGTGATGAGTGGGCCCCACCTCTAGCCAGTCTGTATGTATCCTGCTCCTACAGTATAGCCAGGCTTCATTCCACAGCTCTGCTGCTGGTGCCTGGAGAGACTTGCCTTCTCTAATGCTTATCAGTCTAAATAGTTAAACTTTATATATATATGTCTATCTACCTATGTATCCTACACGAATTACTTTATGTAGCGTTCTGTAATTATTTGTGTAATAATACACTTGCATAAGCACTCGCACGTATGATATATCATACGTGTATATATATATATATATATATATATATATATATATATATATATATATAATGTGTGTGTCATTCTTTAAAACCTAAGCAATGCGTTTTGGTCTCTTTTCCCAGCCGGGTCTTGCTAGGGGCATTTTGCAGCTCTCCCCCCTATAGGAGCTGACCCTACCGGCAGGGACCATGTCTAAGCCCGGTTCTGAGGGCTGCCGGGCTCCTGCAGGCAGGGGGTGGGAATCCATGGTTCTTTTCCTGCTGTCATTGGTTAATATTTTATCCTGTTGACATGTTTTCTTACTGCTGATGCTTCCGACACCTTCCTCTTCAGTCTCCCCCCTCTCTCTCCTCCAGATTTTGGCCTGAGCTGTGAAAACCCCGCCTATGGAGATCCACAATTGGTGGAGAAAGCGTAAAATCAGCAATCAAGGGGGCTTGGCTCATTAGTGAGGGGATCAGAGCAGGAAGGACATGTGAGATAGTCACAGTTTTCCCCAGATCACGACAAGATCTCACAGGATCGTGCTGCACTATGACTGGCCCCCGTCACACTTCTGCCCCGCAACTTTCCTACACATCCCTCTAATCCTAACACCATAGAGAGAGAGGACATCACTAGTTGTACAGCACTGCTCCTGGGGACAAGGACGACAACCAGTGCTGGGAGTGACCAGGACTATTGCCCTGTACTGAGAGCCGGCTACTGGAAGCCTCCTCCACCTCCTTATTCCAGCTCATTGTTCCCTCCTGGATACTTGAATGCACCGATGAGAGATCCAGCCTTCCCGGGGACTGCCATGGCTTACCACCCTTTCCACGCTCCTAGACCAGCCGATTTCCCCATGTCAGCTTTCCTTGCGGCCACACAACCCTCGTTCTTCCCGGCTCTGGCTCTGCCCCCGGCCACACTGGGCAAGCCTCTGACTGACCCCAGCCTGGCTGGAGCCGCTGAAGCTGGGCTGCATGTCTCGGCCCTGGGACACCACCACCAAGCGGCTCATCTGCGCTCACTTAAGAGCCTGGAGCCAGAGGAGGAGGTGGAGGACGACCCCAAAGTCACCCTGGAAGCCAAGGAGCTGTGGGACCAGTTCCATAAACTGGGGACTGAGATGGTCATCACCAAATCTGGAAGGTCAGATAATCATATAATAATCATATCCTCTGCTTTTAATACGATACTAATATCCCTGCCAATACACTAATAAATACCAATTGCATCACTGAGAGAATTGTAGCACTAAGACACTACCTTCCCAGACTGAAGTACACACATATATATATCACATTGTAGTATATAGTGTTTATGATACGTGTGTCTACCGTAGAGCAAACTTTGCACTGTTTGTATAACCTTTTTTGGAAGAAGTGAAAGTGAATTTTTCAGAAATCCCTAGAAAGGTTGTAAACAGAGAACTAACTAGATAGTATTGTCTACATAAAAATTGCACAAAGTGAAATATACACAACCCTCTCCATTTACATTGGGGACACTAATCATCACCGTAATAGACATTTGCTTGGCATTAATGTTATGCTATATGTTAAATATGAAAAAAAAAAAAAAACATTACTGTTCAGTGCTAAAAAGACACAATATTTACGTTCAATTGTAGAGGCTAGGTTTCAAAGCATATATACAATAGGCTAGTATGCAGAATGATATAAAGGTTTGTGATATATATATATATATATATATATATATATATATATATATATATATATATAACACACACATATATATATGTTTACGATGTCGCCCCTGCACATTCTATAACTAGTTCTAGTTGCCCTATAATCGTCTTTGACTATAAGTAAATCTGAAAACTCTTGCTGCCTGTTTCAGGAGGATGTTCCCCCCATTTAAAGTGCGGGTGAGTGGTCTGGACAAGAAGGCCAAGTACATTCTATTAATGGATATAGTGGCCGCCGATGACTGTCGCTATAAGTTCCATAACTCTCGCTGGATGGTGGCAGGAAAGGCAGACCCAGAGATGCCGAAACGTATGTACATCCACCCTGACAGCCCGGCTACTGGGGAGCAATGGATGGCCAAACCTGTTGCTTTTCACAAGCTCAAGCTCACCAACAATATTTCAGACAAACATGGCTTTGTGAGTACACTACTTTATTCCATCTGTCTATGTGTTTGTCGATCTAGCTATCTAATCTTTTATGCACATGGTATAGCGGTTGTTGTTTTTTTTATTACTTACCATCCAAGCAGTGGATTTACAGTAAACATACAGTAGAGATAAGCAGTGGTATATACACTATATCCACTGTACTGGGGCTTGCAGTGATACCACTCTTGTATAAACTATCTATATTGTATACATTTGTATATGCACATTACTACTTGGGGGGAGACACATCTTGGTATTTTTATTTATTTCCTGAATTCATTATAGCGTATTCTTCATAGGGAAATTTGAAACTACCTGCACAAAATATAGTATAATGTAAACGTAGTATGTATATGTTAGTGTGCAGCTGACACAAAGGTGTGTCATATATTACCCATACTTCTTGTCCATGGAGATACTGAATGATTTTAGCTGAATGCCATTTTTTTTCTCAGAGAGCAGGCTGCTTATCATTTATTATTACTGTATACAGGAACATAAGGACGATTGTATTATAATAAATATATACAATGCAGTGTATTCAATTGCTGCTCACATTGCAGACTTTTGAATAAATGTACTTATTGTTATTTAGGTAGATGGTTATCTCCATATATATATTTAAACCACGAGTAAACACAAATTACATATATATATATATATATATATATATATATATATATATAGTAATTTTATTTATGTTTTCTTGTGGTTTAAATATGAAGAAAATGTATATGTTGGTGTTACTATTATAATAACCCCCCACAGTATATATAAGATGACATAAAATTCTGCCAGACAATTTTCATAGGAGGACAATTCACCAGATAGATTACTTTTAAATCTATAAAATGTATAGGATTAGATAAAGCCCAAAAATGAGGTCAGAAAGAGGGGCAACCCAATGGGTAAGCACCATACAGTACTGGATACACCAGTTTGGTATGTTTTGGTCAGGCCCTAATACAAGAGTCAGCATTTTACAGATGTAATATACAGAAGCCTTTGTACAGGTGTGCATATATATATATATATATATATAATTATTATTATTATTATTATTTATTTTACATAGACGCTCTGGGGTTGAATGTTCACATAGTTCTGAAATAAAACACCCACTTTTACCATATAACAGAAATATGAAAAGCCTTCTCAGCTGAACATAAGACTATTTTTGTGCCTCCTCCTTGGAGACTAATGAGACATTTCCTGTACCTCAATGGAGGGAGCCTATGTAGTGGCGCAGTCACTGTCTCTGCCCTTTCACAAACATTTAGGCGACAAAAAAAAAAGAAAGTTGACCTTGACTTGTTTTGATATGGTAATTGGCAAAAATGTCCTGATTTTATGTGACAGTCAGTCATTGGGGCAAGATTGTTGCGTCTTCTAACCGTCTTGAGAAAGTCCCATCATTGATATTTCTGCATGCTATATCTGTAAATACAGCGATAGTGAGTCCATTCATTCTGGTTATCTAATGCTAATGTTTCCTGCAGCCCTGCTGGCATTGTGACATTATATCTTCAGGTGAAGCCTTTACTTTGTTCCCTAGCTTAGTTTTACCTGAGGTGATAACAACCTCCTTGTAAGACTTTCAGCCCCCAGCAAAGTATGTATAGTCTCCATGAAGCCATTGCTTTGTATGCATATTGCATTGACTACCTTTGTATTGGTTGGCAACATTAAATAAAAATATCCACCCATGCTAACATTTTCCCAAGGTAATGCCAAATCTCTTATTTTCCTCTGAGCTGATCCTTTTAAACATTTGCAGGCTATCACTTTCAGCCACATCCATCACTGTAAAGTCCTGTATACATTTCCCTAATGACACTGTTACTAGATTTTGCCTGAAATCCAAGCATCAGTGAATGGCATCAATGTGGATTAGTAAACTTTAAAGCCTTCCCAAACTGCTGGTGCTTCAAGGTGAATAGTATACAGGCTTATTCCAAACATGTCAGAACTGCTGCTGCTGCAGGTATATAGTGTATGCAAACACACAGGCATTATATACATTATTTAACCCCTTGGTGCCCATAGAATATTCTCCCCCTCCTGGCCTGGGGCTATTGCTTTCAGGGGCCTTACTAGTGCAGTATATTACAGTGGCCAGGAATGCCCATCTGTGGCCTGAGTGTGCCAGCCAACAGCCTGGATTTCTGCACTGGAGATTTCAGCGCTGGGATAGGAAGTGTCTGTAATACGTGTTTTCCTCTACATTACAGTTGATAGAATATTAATCAGATCGATTCGTTTTATGACACTTCGAGCATATTTATCCAGCCAGTCATTTTAATCTTCAGTGAAACAGGAACAGAAAATATGTTATTAATCTTATTTATAAAATATGATAAGAATGTATACTATAGTTTCTACATAAAAGCAGAAAAAGAATACATATTCTACTAAGTAACTATACTGATATATATATATATATATATATATATATATATATATATATATATATATATATAGTGTTCAGGATTTATGCAAGATGAATAAGATTTAATTTCTATCTGAATGATTACAGCAGTATCATATGCTAGATTACAATGTAATATTTTGGGTCTATGTTTAAGGTATATGATCACTGCAGTGATCCCGTATTTAAGTTTTTATTCTTCCACTTACATATATTATTCTATTTTTACAGACTATACTGAACTCCATGCATAAATACCAACCCAGATTTCACATTGTGAGAGCCAATGATATATTAAAGCTCCCCTATAGCACTTTCAGGACATATGTGTTCCCAGAGACTGACTTCATAGCAGTAACCGCTTATCAGAATGATAAGGTAAGAGCATATTATTAATAATATTTCCCAGTGATATATGGACATGATTTATTATTCTTTTTGCTACTGCTGTTGTTAGTATTGTTTGGACACTTTTCAGGCCTATGTGTAGTTGATTCTGTATGGAGTTATTTCATATATATGAATTTGGACTGGGTGGTATTTGGTTAGCATGAGTTTATGAATTGTGAATTCATCTAGTCCATATTATTTTATGGTATGTTGGGAGAGGATTATGGGCCTAATGAATAGGTTGTGGTTGTGTTTTATGTGGCTTTCACGCTTTGTGTGTTGCTTTGCTGTAATTTCAGGCCTCATAATCCATGTCCTCTTTTCAGTTGCAGAAAGTGTATGTGTAATTAGCTTTACTTGTTTAGTTTGGCTCCGGTTTATATTCCTATGGCTAATATGTCATCAGTACATACATATACGTGCACTGTGTCCACAGCCCAGGACACAGCTAAGCCCCTTGCTCTGATGTTAATTGACAGATCTGTTAGAGGGTCCTGGTGGGCTTGTTCCAATCGTAAACTTTATGGCACAGAGTCACGATCGATTAAAGAACACTTAGGCTGCAGCCCAGCCACAAGCTGGCCAAGGCTGATAGGCAGCGTGCATCTTGGAGCAGACAGGGCTTCCTATTAAAAAGCTCATGCTGACTCGGACTCTTTAACCCCTATAATGCTCTATAATGCTAGAAGAAGCGGTAAAGCTCTACCTTTCACCCAAACACTCCTATATTAAATACAAATCGTCTAATATATCAACCTATTGCAATTCATTGACGTTGTTAGACGCCATTGGTAATAAACTGTATTGGTCTGTGTGTATATATAGTTATGACAGTGCAAATGCTTTCTATGTAATATCTCTTAAATCGATTTAATCTGGATTATTTTGCTTGCACTAGGCCTGCATAATGTTAGTAAAGAAAAACCTAGGAAACAACAAAAAGAAAATCAATTTGTTGGAGCAAATATACCATAAAGGAGATCAGCCATGCATTTTTAAAGATGGCATCTGAGGGGGACATATTTCAAAAGCCTGAATTATTTATTGCCCTAATGTCGCCTGCACCATAAGTCAGACTTATGTGGGAGATAAGAATAGCTTTTAACCAGCGCTGCAATGTTTAGTCGCCATCTTTCCTCCAGGGGGCTCTGAAAAATAACTTGCTATCATTAAAACTCTATTAATAATTCAAGGCAAACCTCAGCATCATTTTTAATAAAGCCTGCGGTGTGTTAAACCAGGGAGGTTGTGTGTAAAGGAACCTGCTGCAATGTAGGTAGGGCAGGGGCGTGAGGGGATTACAATCTGCAAAACATTATTTACCCTCAAATTTTAGGAATGGAACTTCTAGATTAACCCTCTCAGCCATACAGCCGCACACAATGCTGGGACCTTCTGTCACTTACCAAGAGATTACATAGTGCAGCTAATGAATTAGCTAATGCTGGGACTTGTGGTGCCCCGGGAATTCTACATCTGCCTAGCTATCTGCTCACTTGACATCTGTTTGATGCTGGATAGATAAGTCACAATGAAGTTTATATAGTTGTAGCAAAGGTAACTCCGAACTGCTGCAGACTGATAGCTCATCGCAATAAATTAAAAAAAAAATATATATTAAATAAATAAAAATAAATAAATAATTGGGAAAATAATTATAATGACTTTTCATTGGTCTTTGATGTCTTCTGCGGTAAGATATCACCATGCTGCAGCTGGTTAACCTGTTCCAGCAGTTCGGTTAACTCCGCTACATCTACGTTTGTGTGTGTGTGTGTAATATATATATATATATATATATATATATATATATATACATATATATATATATATATATATATATGGATTAAGTTGGTATCATGAAATTTGTTTTTATATCTGTCTCTATACATCTGTTTCACTCTATAGATTACACAACTTAAAATCGACAACAATCCATTTGCTAAAGGATTTCGCGATACGGGTAATGGAAGACGAGAGAAGAGGTAATACATGTTACTATAACACATGTTACTATAATACATGTCTCTATAATACATGTTGCTATATCACATGTCCCTATAATACATGTTACTATATTGCATGTCTCTCTAAATGTTAGTATAATACATGTTACTATAATATATGTTACAATAATACATGTTACTGTAATATGTGTTACTATATTACATGTTACTGTAATAAATGTCACTATAATACATGCTGCTATATTACATGTTACTATATTACATACATGTTACGATAATACATGTCACTATAATACATGTTACAATATTATGTTACTATAATACATTTGACTGTAATACATGTTATTATATTACATGTCACTATAATACATGTTACTATAATATATGTCACAATGCTACATGTACATTCTACTATAATATATGTCACTATATTACATGTTACTATATTACATGTCACTATAATACATGTCACTATATTATATGTCACCATAATACATGGTACTATAATATATGTCACAATGATACATGGCACTGTATTACGTTCTACTATAATACATGTCACTATATTACATGTCACTACATTACATGTCACTATATTACATGTTAGTGTGTGCAGGTAGTCTTATACTAGAGCAGTACTATAATAGCTGCAGGTGCTATAACACAAGTACTATGATACCTGCAAGTTATGTAGAAACTCTTGGTAAACAGATGAGAGGTATCGGGGGAATAATGATGAGGTGCTTGTTACTAAATGGAGGGGATAATCGTTTTGTTTTTCTCTCTTTTTCCCCATACTTTGTCTTCCTAATAAGAAAACAGCTGACGTTGCCCTCCCTGCGGATGTATGAGGAGCAGTGCAAGGCAGACAGGGATGGGGCTGAATCTGACGCCTCCTCGTGTGATCCTGCCCCGGGCAGGGATGGCATGCACTCTCCTCTGGGTACAGAGCCCAGTCCCCTGAGAATCAGCCGCAGTAATAGAGGTAATTGTGACATGATGAACACGACTCTCTGCTCGTCTATATGATAGCACTGTATACATGATTCTTCTAATCAGTATATACGAATGACAACCACTGCCTTGTCTTCTATGTATATGGAATATGTTGCTGGGATGCCATATAATAACACTGAATTGTGAGAAAAGCATTGTAGTTTATGGAAACACAGGGGTATGTTGAAGAAAACAAACTATTTTAAACTGCTGATCCCCTACTTCTACCCTTCTTTTAAATTTTAATATATTTTTTATAATCCTACAAATATTATTATTATATGGAACACCTATTACAAAGCAAGGAATGAATAAATCTGATTTTGACGGTTTCATCATTTTGACAAGTAAAATGTTAGTATTAGTCAAAAAATGGAAATGACCTGTTCCAATTGTTTATAATCCTGTCTAAGAGAAAAATCACTTGTAGCTGCAAGCGAGAATTGTTATGTATTCTACTATTGTGTATTATTGTATGAGGGGATATCATTCTAGTATTTACTATCTTATCACTTTATCTACTGTCTAGATTTTTGGCTACTATTCTAGCATTTGGGTCTTTTGCTTTAGTTTGATCTTGCCTAGTACTATGGGATATGGTAATGCTGAGATAACTTTTTCCTCTATGTCTACTGCTTGGTTTTAGCTGGAGCATCCTATAATTTAGAATGAAAATTTGACCGTGTAAATAAAATCCTAAAGTTATTAGTAATTCTTTTCCTTTTATTTTGACTCTTGTTCCATAAAGTGACTGGTCTGGTTTCTGTGCAGGGATTTTAGTCTTTACTTCTTTATTCTCCAATGAATGGTTTATTGCATTAAAGTCAGAGCTGAGTCCTGAGCCATATGTCCTTTGCATTATAGATGAGAAGTATGGAGCAGACAGCGATCAGGAGCTGGAGAGGCGAGAAGTCCGGATCGCCAGGGGTCACAGCAGCCCTGGGGGAACCCCCTCTACTCCCAGTAGCCCCCGGTTAGAAGAGAGGGGCAGGGAGAAGGCCACTCCTGAAAAGAAAACAGAGTCCCCTGAAAGCCGAAAGGACAGCGACAGCAGCATCTTCAGTGGCCGGAGTTTAGAGAAGGACAAACTGGAGAGCCGAAGGAAAGAGGACTCTAAGACTGTGGAGGCAGAATGCGGGGGGCTGACTAAAGAGACCTTTGCGCCCCTCATGGTACAGACTGACAGCCCCCCACAACTCAGTGCTAGCCACCTGCAGAGCTTGGCTCTTTCTGGCCTGCATGGCCAGCAGTTCTTTAACCCCTTGAATGCTGGACAACCCTTGTTCATCCACCCAGGACAATTTACTATGGCCCCCGGAGCCTTCTCTGCCATGGGCATGGGACATTTATTAGCCTCCATGACTGGGGCCAGCGGCCTGGAAAATGGGGGGCTCTCCTCAGTGCAGGGGGCCGCTGGAGCAGCTACACCTTTCCCTTTCCACCTCTCCCAGCACATGCTGGCCTCTCAGGTAAGCAGCCACGTCTTTTTCTACATATTCTAGTGGTGGGTATTGTAATGAAAGCTCCATAAGCTCCAGTCATGTTGCCCCTATAGTAGACTTTGACACCCTTCTTGTAGTAACTGCTGTGACCTGTGTGTGACACCTCCCCGATCTGCAGCAGAATAAAGCTCAGCTCTGGACAAATAATCTTCTGGAACCTTTATATTTCCTTCTTGATTTAACCTGATCCCAGTTTTCAGGTGTCTTGCTGGGCCCAATGCTCCTATTCATGTTAGATTCGGTTTCTCAGCAAGTCCCAGTAAACTATTGTGCTGGTCTCCCAACCACAGCCAGACAAATCTCTGACACCCGATCTGTAATCGATATTATCGCTGCCTTTTATTGGCACAAATTTCTTACTCACATAAGCGGCTTCGTGTAAAAAATCTGCTGAAGTTTATGTATTTGTTTCTATATTTGTCTGGCTTCACACCATCAAATCTATCCTTAAGTTTATACTAAATGATTTTAGGAAGATGCAATTTCATATCATAATAGTAATAATAAAAATCGGAATATTAATAAGAGATTATTCCAATAGGTCAGTGGGCGATTTCTAATCAAGTTGTCAGTTTCATAGTATCTGTAGTTTGATAAAGTCCACGGTGTCATTGCAGTTTCTCTCTCTCTTTCTCTATAATATATATATATATATATATATATATATATATATATATATATATATATATATATATGTGTGTGTGTGTCTGTGTATTAAGTGCTAGCATTTTCATTAACCCTTTCTTGTTGCAGTTGTGATGTAACTTTTGCATCTATTAAGTGTTGTTTCTTGTCCTGCAGGGAATTCCAATGCCCACATTTGGAGGGCTCTTCCCATACCCCTACACCTACATGGCAGCTGCTGCCGCTGCCGCCTCAGCTATGCCAGCCACAAGCGCTGCTGCCACCACCATGCCAAGGAACCCCTTCCTCAGTAGTACACGCCCTCGCCTACGTTTTAGCCCCTACCAGATCCCGGTGGGCATTCCTCCCAGTACCAACCTGCTGACCACAGGATTGCCAGCCAGCCTCAACCCGGGATCCGAGAGCTCCAAACCAGGCAGTAGTCGGGAATCCAGCCCAATCCCAGATACTCCTGTCCACAAGAGACCCCACTCTAGTTCCTTGTCCCCAAAGAGCTCAATGAAAGATTCCATAAACGAATTACAGAATATCCAGAGACTGGTGAGTGGTCTGGAGAGTCAGAGAGAGGTCTCCCCCGGCAGAGAGACCCCCAAGTGACTGGCACACTCTGTCAGTCACCTGAGCCACAAGGGCTGAAAGCACTGGGATTTTGTACAGCACATATAACTATTTATTTATAAGGGTCAGCGATCAAAAGAGGAGGACTTGTACAAGACACACTGAAACCCGCCACAAATTCGGGAGGTTTGAGGAGATTTTTATTTCATCAACGTGTATAAATATCTAGATATATTCCTGCAATACCAGGAGGCAAACCGACACCTTTGGGGACTTCAAGAACTGGCATAATAATAATTCTTCGGGGGAGAAGAAGCTCCTAATACAATGCTTGGTATGGCCCAAGAATGCAGAGACTCAATGGAATCGATGATGGACAAGGGGGAGCAAGAAATTCCTTAAATTTCTTTCTGGAGGAGATTGGGGGAGGGGGCTAGGATGTATTCCTTTATATGACTATTGGAGACACTAGAAATCAGACATTAAGGTTGTCTACTTTGATTGTGAAGACGAAGTCAGCAATGACATAGACAAGACCAATGTATGAAGCTAGGTAGACTGCACCCCACACCAAATCACCAGGCTGGTACTTACCTGCGTGCCAGAGATATTTATGAGACATGTAAATAAACTAGACGGATCCCAAATATGCAAATTGGTATTAATTTATTCAGAGTTGTACATGGTGTGTACATAATATTTAGAGAAAAATTCATTTCATTTAATTTTTTCCAATTTACATGATATATATATTGTAAATGAAAACTTATCTAGCTCTTTGTGATTGAAGGAGGTGTAATATGGTTTTTTATCTGTGTTTTATTATTTCATCCCGCCTGCTGGTGTTCGACAATCATGTGCCATCCATCAGAGATCAGTACTATAATATTACTAAGAAGAAGAATGACTAAGCATTAATACTGTACAGAGCGGGCTAAAATGCAGGAATAAACCTCAGGTTTTCTTTCTTTTCACTCCAGTTCAATAAAAGTTAATGATCACGGACTGTGTTATGTATTCTATGAAGTCAGGACTTACAAACGTGCTGGTAACTCGGGGATCTAGCTCTTCAGATTCGTTTTTTTTCTTTCATTTCATTTCTTTTTTTTTTTTGAAAAACCCTCACGTCTTTCAATAAAAAAACCTAAAATTATTCTAATCCGTTTCAGTGTTTATTTTCTGGTGGAGAATTTATTTCTCATTGTGCAATCGATTTGTGAATAAATTTCAATAACCTTTTGTCTCTTTCTGTCTGTATAATTCATCATATATTTTTTTTTATTATACCTTTATCTGTTTACTTATGTATCTGATCTATCACCTATTAATTTACTTCTCTAATCGATCATTCTATATTTGTATATTTGTTTATTTTTATTTAATATATTTCTTAAATTAAATATTTTATCTTATTTAATATTCATAGTCCTATGTGAATACATATCTATCTATCTATCTATCTATCTATCTATCTATCTATCTATCTATCTATCTACCTCTCATATATTTCTCCTCACCACCAATCTATATACTTCATTATCTATTCCTATATATCTATCCCATATCTCTCTGTGCTACCAATCCATATACTTGTCGTTCACTGTTCTCTATTCCTAGTTGTATATATATATATATATATATATATATATATATATATATATATATATATATTTCTGGTTTTGTATATCTTTATCCTTCCTACATTCTTGAATCTTTGTCTATTTCTCCATCTATATGTGACAATAAGAAGCCCCAGCGACCCCAATGGGTACAAGACCTCTGGTCAAAGTCAAAAGGGTATAGTGAAAAATGAACAGGTAAAAATAGAAAAAAACCTTTCTTAGCCTAAGATGTATGTTGGACTAATAAAATCCTTAATAATAATCATAATAAATTTTATTTATTGCACCACTATATTCTGCAGCACTTTATGTTGTCAGTTTTCCCAAATGCTGACCTGTTAATCTCTGTCAATCTATCCATCTTTATATTTCAATATATCTTTATTATATCTCAACTATATCTTATCTATATATCTTTATAATTTATATAATAATAACAATAATAATAGAGGTTGCTGACTAATAACTAATACACTGTAGGTCTGTGGTAGCCATGGCTGACGTGTTTATCATTTAGCCCAGGACAGCTCAGACTGCTCTCAAGCACAGTCATATCTGCAGACATTTTCTATAAGGAGAGTCTTGTGAGGTAGTCTCCATTCCTCATCTATATCCTAACACTCCCTCCTCCATTATTCCTATGCAGGCTGCTACAAATAAACTTAAAGGTATAGATTTCCCACCTGAATACATATGGTTAATTCTAGCGCTGCCTTCATTTTACATCCAGACAGGATACAATGTCTATGTAGATGTGGGACAGAGGCTTTCCCTCTCAGTATTGCTGGGGTATGGCTTCCTAGCTGCAGGTGCCATAGTTATTACAATGAATACCCTCCATAACAGATATAAAACCCAGAAAGCCTCCGACTAGATGATAACTATTCATGACAGAAGATGCCGCCAGTAGAGGCCAGCACAGCCCGCCAATAGTAAGGGATACATGAAAGGATTGACTTCTGACTGGAAACTAAAGCAGACACAGTGCGTTTCCCGCCAATTGCAGCCAATAAGATCACAGGTTTTGTTTTCCAATTTACTGTAACCAATTTGAGAGCTGCCCTGTGATTGGCTGTCAGGTGTGGCCGGTATACACCTATAGTACACCTGAAGCCTGTTATATACTGACTTTACATGGACAGATATTGTAGCCGAAGCGTGGAAATGTCGCCCAGCGTGGATGGCAGTGCGGTGTGCGCAGACACATCTGGTGCCATCTTTTTGCCTATTAATAGTTGATGTAGTGGTGGCACAGTAGGGTGTAGTGTATTGTATGTGTGACTACATGCATGCAGTGTATATATCTGATTACAGTCCACTCTCGGGTTACTCAGCAGAGTCCTCCTCACATTACAGGGAGCCCTGGAAATCTGCGAAGTTACAGTACAGTGTGAGAGGATCCAGTCTCTGCTATCTCTCAGGAGAGCGGGCGGGAGGTGCAGGCTTCCCTGTTCCAAGCACAACTTCACGGCTTTATGGTAAAGCAATAAATGATGGAATAAACAAGTCCTTTCCTCACCAATTACTTCTCTCTCATTCTAAGGAGATTTATTAGCCCGAGTGAAGGAAACTACAAGACGGGCACGTCCCTGACTGAGACAAATGAGGTGCGGGCGCCCCCTGCTGACACAATGGCGAACATGCTCCGTGAGTTACTAATTCAGCTCTCAGGCAGAAGCTCGTACAGTACCAGAGCATAGTGTACATTGTGTACAACCCAAGGTACCGCACATGCCATGTAATAGCTATATCTACAGTCACCTTGGGCTAATAAAGTCCTTTATTTCTTCTAGATTTGGAGGGCTGACTTATTTATTTTCTATCTATTTATGTAGAGTAAGAGAGATAGGTTATATTTTTATTGAAATCTACAGAAATATAGATATATGGCTAGAGATACAGGTGTTAAAGAGTTAACACCAACTTCTACAATTAGTTAAACTGCTGCAGTTTGATGTCTTATCACAGAAGACAAGAAAGAACAATGAGAAATCACTATATTTCAATTAAACCAATTGTAGAAATTCTGGTTAACTCTGCTACTTTTGTATATATACATATATCTCTATCTATCTATCTATCTATCTATCTATCTATCTATCTATCTATCTCACGCCTGTGTGTCTATCTATATCTTTATATAGAGTGGGTGAGATGTATTTGTAGTGATATCTGTCCATATCTTTATAAAAAGTGAGAGCAATAGATCTGTCTGTCTATCTGCTATCTATCTATCTATCTATCTATCTATCTATCTATCTATCTATCTATCTCACGCATGTGTGTCTATCTATATCTTTATATAGAGTGGGTGAGATGTATTTGTAGTGATATCTGTCCATATCTTCATAAAAAGTGAGAGCAATAGATCTGTCTGTCTATCTCCTATCTATCTATCTATCTATCTATCTATCTATCTATCTATCTATCTATCTATCTATCTATCTATCTAGATACATAACTAGAGCAAAGAAAGTTCAAAGCAGCACAGAGGGTGTAAGCTATGACCCTGGTTAGCTATCCATTCACACTTGTACCAGAAAAAGCAGCACTCCAGTATTCTTTATTTCATGTCCCAAATAGCAATTTTTTTAGGCCCAAGTAACTAGACCTTTCTCAAGCAAATAATGTCTGAACAAGAAAAATATTTAAAGAAACCTTCATAATAAACTAATAATTCTATTAACAATATTCCATAAAAAGTAAGTAAGCAAAGTGCATGATAAAACAAATGTTTTTTGTATATACTCCCTGATTTAAAGTGCGTTATATCGCTTTTATTATGCTCTTAAGACTGAAACATTGACTATTTGTAAGATGGAATAAAGAATCCGCTTTATTTTTTCTGAGTGCTGCCTTATTTCTTGTACTAGATACATATAGAAATCCATAGTGTATCACTTCAAAGTGGACACGGCCTGGAGGGGCGTCAGAAGTTTTGGTGGGACTTGTGGTGCAAAATCCGCTGAGGAAGGCTTAGCTCAATTGGAATCCGCCCAAAGATAATGCAGGACACTTCTTTTATTCTGCTAGATGATCTGCCTCCCATTTCAATGAACTGAAGGCAGAATTTATGTGGCAGATTCATCCAGAAAAATTCCATGTGTGAACTCTGGCTAACAGTACATATGTTACATATGTATAAGTACCAATTGCAATAAAAACTAAAACTTTTTAACCATGATTTTTAAATTGGTGTTTCCATCAGATATTTCTTTATAACAGTCATTAATTATCATATTTTTTGTTCTTTCTGTAATAATGTAAGTCTCAGACTTTAAATGTAAGTCTTGAATATTGTTTTTATTTGCATTTATGACTGGTATACAAATATTGTTACTATACTTTCATAGCTTTTTCTATCATGACTGGTATGACAGATATGTTTTCACATGGATCTCATTGAATCCCAAATGTTTCTATTGAATTAGAATTCCATCAGATCCCATACCTGCAGACTACCTCGGAGTCTAAATGTTTACGTGAATAGAGTTTTAGGGTAAGGTTGTACATTATTGTTTTTCTTTGCAATTGACTGAAAAAAAAAATGATGACAATGTGACAAAATTTCCAACATTTTTATTATTTTTTTTAAATTGTCATCCTTTGACTTCAATGGTGTAAGAACAAATAGAAACTAAGCAACTGATCATGGTAAAACTGATAAAGACTGATATAATTTCTTTGAGCCCCTTTTAATACAATTTTTAGGCAGAAAATTGAAAATAACAGCATGCAATATGTGTCACATGACAAACATTAAAGATGCCTGATGGACCTCTTTGGCTATGATAGGTTTTGTTGGTTTCCATCATAGCATCCATCAATTTATTCTAGGATATTGGGCAATTGAAAGTGGAAAAATTATGTTTATCTCTCTTTTTCTGTATGTATGTGCATATAATTCTTTTGTGATGAGATGCAAATAATAATGCTTAAGGTTTACCTTTACTCATACATTTCACATTTTATATTTTGCCTTGAAATAAAATCTCATGCTTTTTTTTATGGCGTTTCTTCTTGGCATTTTTCACTTTTACTTTTTTTCTGCCACTTTCTTTCTTACAATAACATGTATAGAAAATGTCTGAAAAAGCCATACCCAAAGCATATTGTATTTTGATAAAAAATGGCGCAACAAAAACGTAGTGTCTTGCAAAGTGACTGAGATTTCATTTAATCTCATCCACACCATGGAAAAAAGAAAATGCTGTAAAAAAAGCTGCATTTTCAAAGATTCAAGAATCTCAGTAGTTACTCCATAGATTTATATGGCGTAGGGATGTAAAAATGAAAAATGGAATGGAAAAGCAGTGAATAATAGTGTTTTTGCAGCATTTTTTGTCTTATTTTTCATTGCCTCTCCAGTATTTTTTCCCCCACAGCATCTGAGTTTTGTTTTGCTATGTGTGGCCTTAGTCTTACACTGTTTGTCATATTTTCCTTGTTAAGTTCATGAAGCTGTGGCCAAATGTTACATTAATACTATAGTGTAATATTAAACAATGTAAATACAAACTATTTTGGTTTCTGGCATGTTTGTAGTAATATATATATATATATATATATATATATATATATATATATATATATGTGTATATATATATATATATATATATATATATATATATATGTATATGTATATGTATATACATATATATATATATATATATATATATATATATATATATATATATATATTGGTGCTGTTATCTAATAAAGCATGCGTTGGGTATAGTGAATGAAGATGCCATCAAATTGTCCAAGTATCCTGACTGAAATATTTCAGGACACACTCCTGTCAGGTGGACTGTAGGGACATCAGATTAAAGGTTCCTCTATTTGGGGTGATCCACTACAGTTTTTTTTTTTTTCTTAAAAACAGAGAAAAATGATCTCCCATCTGAAGTGAATCTATTCTAACCCCCCCCCCCCAATCATATAGACCAACACTAACGTAAACATTGAGGCTTATGTATTATGCCAGCGGAGGGGCTATGAAGACTGGTGTGAGGAACGCTAGTCTTCATAAATCTAGGTAATTGTTTTTGCAAAAATGAGTCGAATAAGGATAGAAATTAACCAAGTGTTGCTGAATTTACTCCTAAAGATCCACAACTAGGGAGTCAGGCCAAGACTGCCATTCTAAATCATATCCAAAACATTTTAGAATTTGAACAGATTAACTATAAGGATCAATAGTTGATATCATATGTGTATTGTCCAGATTTAATATAACATACATAGCTTACATCACTAATGTTATTATAGAATAATACTATAAGTTCTATCGACAGGGTTCTTGGAAAAATCACTTTTTTATCTACGTCCCCAATAGATGGAGCCAGTCTTCTTCTAATGGTCCTAGATAGCAAGTCCTATACTCTGCAGGCAGATTTATTGATTTTGTCTGTAAAGGCTTGGAGAAGAACAAGATAACTTAAACCACACCTAATGAGCATTTTCCATTGTCTGTTTGACATTAAGTACATAGATTTATTTATCATGTACATAGCTATATTTTGTCTTTAGTGGCTTGGTCTTTATTTAGGTTTTTGGCAAAAAACTGTCCCAAAGGTGTTCTAGAGCATTTTTTTTTTTTTAACATGACTGGAGACACTATCAAATTGAACTTGAAAATGGAACAGATAAACTAATGAAAATGTGCCAGAAATCTGGCATAATTTGCACCACAAAACTGGCCTCATTTATTTTCTAAGTGTTTTAGAGGGGGCTTATGAGGAAAGTGGTCCAAGTTACCAAAGGGGAGGAGTTTAATATGCAATAATGTGCACAAAAAATTGTGCTAAAATTTTGGTGCACTTTTGTCAGAAGCTAAGCCAGCTCATAAGAAATGTAAAGTTAGACTACACAATCTAAAAGTAAATTGGCATTAGATAGTTTGATAAAGCTGGCACAGTGTAACCTTTTTCCTCTGTGGTCATTTTATGAATTTTGCTTTTACTCTTCAATTTCCAAAAGCCATAACTTTTGCTTAATGTTTTCCTTTACAGAGCTGTAATTTGGTTTATTTTTTTTGTGGGACATAATGGTAACATTTAATATTCTAAATATTGTACTTAAAAAAAAAATCAGAAAGGGGGCATTTATAAAAAACTGCAATTGCACCAATTAATTATGGGTTTTGCTTTTATGGTGTTCACAGTACAGGCCAACCGTTACTTATATTCTGGGGTCATTACGATTATAGTGATATCAAATTTTTATAGTTTTTGTTATATTTTAACACCTTAACAAAAATCAAAACTTTGAAAAAAGAAAAAAAATGCCTTGGAGTCACCATATTCTGACACCTCTTTTTTATATTTATATATATATGGGGCTGCATAAGGCGTCTTATTTCTGGGACCAGATGTACTTTTTATTTATATCACACTGGAAAATGTTGGATGTTTTGATCACTTTTTATTCAAATTTTTTGGGGGAGGTGACAGCGAAAAAAGTTGGTCCGCCCATTTTGATTTTTTCTGGTGAAAAATATTTTTATTTGTTCGTACTTTGGTCATTTTTGGATCTGGAGATACCTAATGTTTATGTGTTTATTTTTATTTCTGATCTTGAGAAAGCGGGGATGCTTTCATTTTTTAATTTTTTTTTAAAAAAACTTTTTTTTTTTAACTTTTTTTTTTAGACCCTCTAGGAATCTTGAAACCCTAGTCTGTTGACTAGTACAATATACTGCATTATTGTAAAACCCATAGTTATAAAATATAAAATCCAGAGTTTTAGTTCAAGGCTGCCAATTGCAATTACCTCACTATGGCAGTGATCTACACAAAAAAGGGTGCATTCACATGGAGGAAAATGGTGCTGAATTTGGTGTGGAATCCGCGTCAGATTCAGCGCTGAAAAAAAAAGCCTCCCATTGACTTCAATGGGTTCCTTTTTCTGCTAGCAGGCTTTTTTTTCAGCGCTGAAATTCCACACCATTTTTCTCCATCTGAATGGACTCAAACATGGCAGTTTGAATTTACTGTTGGTAGGTAGATGCCTCAGTCACATTTGACAGGTGTGCTGTGCAGTATTTGAACTCTTGACTCTAATGCTGTATATATTTTTTGCACAAGGTTGCTGGAGCCATGAGTCAAGACCACTTTCTTTCCTTACACAGAGCTGCTACCTGTTCCTCCATACTTTACTAAAGACTGTTGCCTCTTCCTCCATACTTTACAGAGGACTGCAGCCTGTAGTTCTGTGTAAAGTATGAAGCAGACTTGTGTAGTCACTAGGCAGAGCACCCATCCAAACCAATAAATAAACCCCAGGTCCTATACCTCATCACCGGGCCACAGGAGCAGTATGCAACTAAGAAGTGGATTTGACACTAGAAGAGATTGGGCTGAGAGGAAGCAGGCAGCGGTAAGACAAGCAAGAGTTAACTCCACTGAGAATGTCTTGATGCCAACACTTCCATCAGGTCAGGGATGATTTATTAATTGGTTTGCTCATTCCCTGACTTGACACCAGCAACAGACAAGGAGGTTCAGAGTCAATTGTTAAATGGAGTAGCCATCATGTATATGTGCTGCTTCCTCATGTAATTATATGGGACTGCTGAACAAATAATAAGATGCTGAATAAAAAAAGATTGTAGTGATGGCGCCAAAGAGTCGCTGCTAAAGGGGTTTGCACCAGCACACACAACAAACATCATATAAACATCACACAGACAGCACACATTCACAAACCCACAAGCACAACACCACACAAATGCCACAACACAAACACCACCCCACAAATACCACACACGCATGGACCACACATGCACGCAAAGACACTCAGATGGATGCACACTACACACACGGATGAACAGAGCACATGCGTATTCGCACACAACTAACGCACACATGGACACTTGCTCTATGCACGCAGAAACATATGGATCACATGGGCACATACACACATACATATACACAAACCACACATGTGCATGCACACATGGATCACACGTGTGCACACACCCACAAATACACACACGCACATGCACACACGCGCATACATATACGTGGACCAGACTCGTACATGCACACACGCATACATACACATGGATCACATGAATGTACATGCACGCATGCACTGATAAAACCTGTCTGGTATCCTTAATGGCAGCTTGCACACTGCAGTATTTTTCACGGGCTTCCAGGCCATGGATTTGGCAGTTCCATAAATTCTTTGTGCACAAAGCTGTGAATTTTGTTGGCTCCATAGAAGTCTATGGAGATGTAGAATCCACGACCCGTAGACTGTTGTGTTACTGTAGTGTGCAAGCAGCCTTACTGAGCAGCAATATTGGTCAGGCGAAAACTGCCTAATAGTAAGATTGTCAGTATTGCTTACTATACAGGAGCTTTCATCACTTAAGCCAGTGATGGTGAACCTTTTTGAGACCGAGTGCCTAAACTGCAACCCAAAACCAAATAAATTATCACGGAGTGCCAACACGGCAATTTAACCTTAAAACTCTGTGGGTCCACAATTGCGGACCCACAAATTACAGTCATGTGACTGGGGCTTTACAGATCTTGTACTGAAAGGTAAAGGTCTCTGCATTCTGTACTTTTAAACAATTAATTTTCACTATTTACATCGCACAGGATCTGTTTTATAGTTTACCGTGCAATGTTATTACATCCTGTACTAATTTCACGTCTGCTATAAAACAAATACTGTGTGATATACATAGTGAGGGGACCCCACACAGTACAATCTGCCCCTCAGTGGCCCCCCCACACAGTACAATCTGCCCCTCAGTGGCCCCCCACACAGTACAATCTGGCCCACAGTGGCCCCCACACAGGATTATACCTGTATACTCCACAGTAGCCCCCTCCCACACAGCATGAACTGGTCAACAGTAGCCCCCTCCCACACAGCATGAACTGGTCCACAGTAGCCCCCTCCCACACAGCATGAACTGGTCCACAGTAGCCCCCTCCCACACAGCATGAACTGGTCCACAGTAGCCCCCTCCCACACAACATGAACTGGTCCACAGTAGCCCCCTCCCACACAACATGAACTGGTCCACAGTAGCCCCCTCCCACACAACATGAAATGGTCCACAATAGCCCCCTCCCACACAACATGAAATGGTCCACAGTAGCCCCCTCCCACAGAGCATGAAAGATCCACAGTAGCCCCCTCCTACACAACATGAAATGGTCCACAGTAGCCCCCTCCCACACAACATGAAATGGTCCACAGTAGCCCCCTCCCACACAGCATGAAATGGTCCAGAGTAGCCCCCTCCCACACAACATGAACTGGTCCACAGTAGCCCCCTCCCACAGAGCATGAAAGATCCACAGTAGCAGCATAAAATGGTCCACAGTAGCCCCCTACCCGCACAGCATGAAAGTCTACAGTAGCCCCCTCCCACACAACATGAAAGGTCCACAGTAGCCCCCTCCCATACAGCATAAAATGGTCCACAGTAGCCCCCTACCCACACAGCATGAAAGTCTACAGTAGCCCCCTCCTACACAACATGAAATGTCTACCGTTGCCCCCCTCCCCTGACAGTGCAAACAAACACAATATAGTTACCTGAAGAGCTGCCGGGTGTTCTCTCTTCTGTTCACTGCGCGCGCTGATGACTTACGTCATCACGCCCGCGCTTGTTCAGAGGTCACACACTGTAGTCAGTGTAGGCCGCGTAGTACGCGTGGCCTACACTGAGCTACACTGACAGCTTTCAGCTGGATGCGCATTTGCACAACCAGCTGAAGGCAGCGATCGCTCACTAACGGGGAATCCTGCATCGGATTCGCCGTTAGTGAGCGATCAGGGCGACAGCACGCGTGCCAGCAGAGGGGGCTCTGCGTGCCCTCTCTGGCACGCGTGCCATAGGTTCGCCATCACTGACTTAAGCCCTACAATAGATAGTTGTGTAACTGTAAACCGATTTTACTCTTTTGTCCGTGAACTACTTATAGATTACACGGGAGGGAGGGGGGAGGGTTGCATTATCTTGTTAATTGGGTGTAAATATTTTAGATGTTTGTGTAAGGGGCATAAATTGTAATTGTTGATAAAAAATAGTTTAAAATATAGTTGTAATAGTTTATACTACATAATATGTATTGAAAAATATTTTTTTTATTCCTCACCCCAAGGGCCAAAAACAAAAACTCTGCTGGATAAAGACTCAACTCACCCCAAGGACCAAAAACACTGCTGGTACAAGGCTCAACTCACCTCAAGGGTCAAAAACTCTGCTGGTAAAAGGCTCAATTCACCCAAAGGGCCAAAAATTAAAATTTTGCTGCTATAAGGCTTAATTCACCCAAAGGGCCTAAAACTCTGCTGGTACAAGGCTCAACTCACTTCCAGAGCCTAAAACTTTGCTGGTACAAGGCTCAACTCACTTTAAGGGCCTAATACTCTGCTGGTGCAAGGCTCAACTGACTTCAAGGGCCTAATACTCTGCTGGTACAAGGCTCAACTCACCCAAAGGGCCTGAAGCTAAGTTTGGGAGGGCTCACCCCAATGGCCTGAAAAGTAAATTTTTATATGGCTCAGCTTAAGGGCCTGTAACTTAATTTGGAAGTGCTCACATGAAGGGCCAGAAAAGTAATTTTTGGAGGTCTCACCACATCATACACACATAAACAATGACAGTTAAGGGTGGGGGCTGTTGGATTTCCCATTGTCTATTGCATCTGTGTTTGTCATGGGCAACGTGATTTAAAGGGGTGCATGCTAATGTTTCTTTAGCTTAAAATTTGTGTTTCTGTCCATACTAATGTAGAGGAAAGAAGGTTTCCAAGTATTTTTCCACTTTCATAGAGGTTCTATTGAGTTTGGAAAGTGTCTATTTGATAAGCTGTGTTATTGAGGTAATATTGGGACCTGGGCGTGTTAGATGCCCCCAGACATGCTTCCCCTACTGTCCTAGTTGCATTCCAGAGGTGTTGGTATCATTTGCTGAGGTGTCATTGTGGACTTGGTGACTCTCCTTAGTCAAATTGTGTTTTCCCCTGAAACGAGCATTTTTTCCCCATGGACTATAATGGGATTCGATATTCGGTCGAATATTGAGGGTCTGCTCGAAACAAATATCGAATATCGAATATTTCACTACTCGCTCATCTCTAGTTATGAACAGTTCCTTGTGGCAGCCTGGGTTTAAATAGAAAAGGAAAGAGAAATGTTGATGGTGCTATAATGTATAGCATAAATAAAGCCTGTGAGCCTTTATTTACACCCCAGCATATATGCTCTAGTTATCAACTTTGTGTTATAAAGCCTAGGACAGATACCATGAGCACTAATAAACAAAAATGTCGCCTTCCTTGATCACATTGCATATGTGGGTAACAAATAATTCTAGATATAATTAAATACAGTTCAAATAGATGTCCCTATGTAAGCAAATATGTAAATAATTAATAATAATAATAATAATTAGGCTATGTTCACATTTGCATCAGAAACTCATTCACAGCGCTAATTTTTTGTCCATCGTCTAATATAGTGTTTCACAACCAATTCACGCAAAATATCCCCAATTGTGTGTCCCCAGAGTAACGATCTCTTAAAAATGACTTATACTAATTGTTATGTAATGGCCCCTTCATGGACCCCACGTGCACTATAATGGCCTTCACAATATGCCCACATGTAATATAATGGCCCACACACTGTCCAATGTGTGGTATAATTGTCCCCACAATGCTTCCTTATGTAATATCATGGCACCCATAGTTCCCCTATGTTTACTATAATGGCCCCCAAATTGCCTCCACATGTATCATAATGGCTTTCACAGTGTCCCACATGCTTCCACAATGCCTCAACATGTAACATAATGGCCCCATAGTGTCTCCCACACCCAGTAACATTTATGGAGTGAGTGGTGAGCTGCATTCATCATTCACCACACTGCTTCATACTTCCTCTTTGCTGCAGTGTTTGCTTAGACATGCGCACTGCATAACAGCATCAGTAAATATGGCCTCTGGGGTGATGTGTGGGGTGCAAGTTGAGAATCAGTCGTATAAAAGATCTGATACTACCTTGTGGTTCCCTTTATAACTGGTAATTATGATGCAGATGAGATCAGAGCCTAATGCTATTTATTGTCCTCAGTACTGTTTGCTTATTTGCTTTGCCAGTTTGATGGACTCCAACTTAATCTCAATGTATATTAAAGAGGGAGTAGTATGAAATTGTATTTGATCAGAGACATTAGGTGTATGTCCAGATACAGGCATTGGACATGCAATAAATCAACTTTAAAGTATCACTAAACCTAGAATCCAAAAATAAATATTTTTCTGATTTTATGTCCTCTTCTTTTTCTCTCATAACATAATTACAAAAGCATGAGCAATAAATGAAAAAAGGAATATATTCTTCTGTATGGCTGCAGTGATGTTCCCCCCTCTCTCTTCCCCTCTAATGCTAATGCACATGAGCCAGGAAGTTAAAGGGGATCTATCATTGAGAAAAGTCATTTTTAACTAATCACATCCTTGTATAGGCTTTAGAAAGGCTACTTCACACCTACCTTTAGTATGTAAATTGCCTCAGTGGCTTTTGAATGAGCCTGTTTTTATTCATATGCTAATTAGCTTCCAGCCAGCACAGGCAGTTCCCAGCAGCACTCCCTCTCATTTTTTTAAATGTTTAAAATAATTTATTTTGTTATTGCAATAGGTAGCAGCCCTGCACTGCCACCTCCATGCAGCGCTACATTCACATCATGACACTGAAGAATGCTTGTTATGCTAAGTACAGCGTCGTGGCATTCTTTGGTGCCGGATACATTGCACTCTGGAAGTGGTAGCGTAGGGTGGCCTGCACAGGAGCTAGTTGGGGGGCAAAAGGTGGTCCTAAACTGGGTGGTGGGGTGTAAAAAAGGGGGTCATATACAGCATGTGGGTTTTAGAAAGGGATCATATACTACGTGGAGGGCCATAAAAAAAATCAGTCATATACTCTGTAGGGTATCAAAAAGGGATCATATCCTGTGTGGGGCCATGATAAAGGGGGAAGTTGCCATAAGAAAGGGGTCATATACTGTGGGGGGCAAAAAAAGGGTCATATACCTTGGGGGGGGGGGGAGTGGTCATATACGTGTGCTGGACCAAAAAAGGGGTTATTTGTTTTGGGAATTCCATAGGAAAGGGGTCAAATACCTTATGGGGGATGAAAAAATGTGGTGGGTTTATAAAAGGGGGTCATATACCATGTGGTGGGCCCAAAAAGGGGGTTGTATTCCATTTGGTGGACAATTAAAGGGGGGCTAAATAATTATTTGATTTGTTTGATTCATTTACTAAATAGTATAGCATACCATGCTAGATTTGCTTTTCACGGTTGGGTAGCATACCAGGTAATGCTGTAATAGAGATTACTGAATAAGAAATTAAGTCATATAATATAAAATACATTTTGATCCAGAGCTAGCTAGACTTTCAGATTTCTGGGAAAGCTGGGTAACATAGCATGTGGAAGTGTAATACAGAATACTAAATACTGTACCGTAGCTTGCGAGGATTTCCTGCGCTGATGAAGTCCAAAGAGACAGAAACGGTGCTGTCCGTAGCTGAGAAATTGATTTGGTTATAACCTCACATCATGCAGTGAAGACTTCTGGGAAGTCGGGCATGTTGTTCAGGGTGCTTGCTATAGAGGGCAGCATAACACAGGCACTGTCTCCCTGTTTACATCTTGGGAGACAAATTTGCATATTTTTCCCATGTTCCCTTGCATTAAAGCAACTATGGCTGTATAAGTCTCCACACACCTGAGAAGGTGGTCTCTCCCTAAGGATAGACGTTATTCCCATAATGAGGATTTCCTGATGAGGGTTCTGAGAAAGCTGGGTTATATAACAGGTAATGCAGTAATAGGGAATGCTGAATACTAAAAATACCAAATAAACCCCCTTGCTTGCACCCACATCATGCCAAAGCTTGTAGCCAGTCTCCAGCCGGTAATGTTAGTGTAGAGAGACAGTAGTTTTTGCCCAATCTATGTCTGTAGGATTGCACTAAACTGCTGAGAGCTGCAGTTTAGCAGTTAATCCTACAGACATAACTAGAAGTTAGCTAATTTCCTTGAAGCAGTGGAATAGGACCTTTTGTTTAGCAGTTTCTTACCGATGTTTTATACTGCAGCAATGCTTGGTTGTTGTGGAAAAGCATATGCAAACAGGTAGAATTAGTAAGAAAAGAAAAATGATTGACCCATGTTCAGTATTAACAGCATAATGATTCTGGGTAAAAGAAATATACCCGTACCTATGTTTGACATAAAGATCAAAATAAGTACACAATATTTTATGCTACATAATTGTGGTGAGGATGTGTCATAGTTTGGATCATAAAGAGTTAACATGAATGATAAAATAACTGCTGGGGAATGATCTTTCAGGGAATACAACTAAAACAAATTCACCTGGCCAGCAGTAAGGTATCCCTGAGTGGAGCCTTCACAATTTTCACAAAATTTTTGACAAGTAACACAATATTTCTAGTCTTTATGCCTTTTACGGTATTTTCTGTTGCATTCTCATCCCTGCTATACAATTACTGTTATCTGTATAATGTCATTTAATGTTTTAAATGTGCTTTTATTTGCAGTGCTACAGATAAATCCCATGTCATGTCCTTGCAAATAATCCTGAATGTATTGTTTGCTGGTAAAGCTAATGTACAGAGCGTCATGTAGGATTTCTGATTAATAGCTCGGATGGCTATGGATGTGCTCAGTAAATAAATTATTGTGAGCATAGTACATTTATATGACATAATTAGAAAAATAGTTATGCATAGCCACAGCATCCTCTTTCAATGTATTTAATAGATAAAACAATATTGAAAGAATTTAGAGATTTTTTGTGTGACATTTTATATATCTTACAATTTCAAGAGCATGCATTCTAAAGTAGAAAGTACAAATACAATGCACATGTACTGTCAGACTATTGCATTATGAGTTAGATCATTATACTTCACCCCAAGTGTGAGAAGGAGCGCTATCGCAGGTCCTTCCTTCCAACCGCGACCAGGCTGTATAATCTACATCAGACCAAGCGAAGATCACTCCGCACAGAGAACTAATGATTATGAGGATGACCATGAGGTCTTCCTCTTTTTCTTCTGTTTTTCCTTAGCTGCCATGGACTCCTAGTATATCTTCTCTTCTCAGCTTATCTGTGTCTACGTCTGTAACATATTACTCTGTATTATCCTGTATCTGTATTACTATGCTGCTGTAACACGCTGAAGTTTCCCCAAGGTGGGACTATTAAAGGATTATCTTATCTTATCTTATCTTACTAGTTCTGAAGTCTACTGTACATAAATGGACAGATGCAGTTACACAGTATATCCTGCAGATGGCCCAGCTTGGCAGCAAATGATTTCCATGCACCACAGTTTTTCCTATAGTCTAACGCATTGCTTACATTTAGAGTTTATACAGTAGAGTCTGTGCACCAAATGAAATGCAATGTATTTTTTAGGCAATGGCACTTAACTGATCAGCAATTTGTTAGGTTTCTATATTATGTTATGTTCATTTTCTTGTGATTTTGCTTTCGGCTTAACAAATTGGTAGAGTGGATCAATGCTTGTGTGTTCTATGAACTGCTGCTCAATGCACACGTAAACTCAATCATTTCAATTAGAAAATTATACATTGTTCAAATCAGGTTTTATATTATAAATATTTTTAAAAAATGTTTTTAGTGAGGTTATTGTGATTTTTATCCATATATTGCTGAAATATGGCAGTTTTTATATTAGTAACCAGAGCACACTATAAGGTATAGGCAGATATTCCCATTTTTCAGCAGGGTATTTTTTAGTTTTGCCTTCTACATGATGGCAGGTTTTACTGAATATAGCCCTCTATGACAGATGGCAGCTTTATTGTACTGCTGGGGCGCTAGATAAGGAAAGATCACATTATTATTTACTTGTGTCCGTTTTTGTGTTCCATCATAGGCCCCCTCTGATGGACGTGAACAAAGCCTAAGGCAGGATAGCAACACTATACACACAGAAAAGGCTCTGTATGCGGACCTGGAGTCTGTATTCCATCTCTTCCTGGAGACTGTATTAGTATGTATCTATTTCTCTGATCATTAGCTTCATTTCACTGCATCCTGCAGTATACCACCAACACTCAACATTTAAAACAAATATTTTCATCAAATTACTTCTGTTCTATATACTCAAAGATGTTTTCTGTGACATAAATATTGATGATTTATCCTTTGGAAAAATCACTAATATTTGATTGTTGAAGCTCTGGCCCCATCATCAATATTTAGACCCCAGAAAATAAAGTTAATTGCACTGATTTTGAAGGGAGTGTCTTATTAGGTCTTATACTGTACAATGCATATGCTATAGACAAGGTTTCATAATTGTGCCTTTATTTATCAAATTTCCACTTTCTAGATTGCAGGTTTATATTGGCTAGTCTACATAACAGCTAGAATTCATGGGTATTTTGTTGATGAAATTAGCTACTAAGGCCACATTCACATCTGCGCCAGGCTCTGCATTGGGGTCCGCTGAAGCTCCATGTGTAACCACTGTTTTAGTTGTCCTCTTCTCCATTGTTTGGATCCCCTGACTAACCTGAACAATGGAGAGCCAGCACTACTGTGAGCCTAGCATGTATGTCCACTGGCAATGGACACAGTAGGGGATCAAAAGAGTACCAGAGGATGCCATAACAAGTATTCAATATTAGTATCTATATATGGTTGCAAAGGGGAGCTAACTAAATTACTGCCATAAATGCAGCTTTCCTTACAAAGATTAATAATATGAATCACATTTCAATAAAAAATAAATCTCACACTTTAGGGTGAGATCCCTTTTTGCTGAAAAGCTGCTTTTTTGTTTTAGATTTTGCTGCAGTTTTTTGAGCCAAAGCCAGGAGTAGATTGAGCAGAAGGGAGAAATACAAGGACTTCCTATACATTTCCCATTTCTTCTCAAAAAGTAGGGTATTTTCAGTTCTCAAAAATTCAGCACAAAAGGACATAGCATGAGAAAAAAGTAATATTAAAATATACCTTTTATTAGAATCCGTAAAAGGTACAGCTCAAACTAAATACACACAACACACACGTTTAAAATGGGATGAATATGTGATCTCTAATCTAGTTCAAAATGAGAGATATTAGAGGTAGAAGTATCTTCCTCAATAGACTTGACTAACAAATGGTCATCTATATCATATCCATTTCCCTAAATGATTTAGAATTCAGAGCCTAAGTTATTAAGTATGCTATATCTGGTAACTACCAGAAAAAAACTATGCTTATTCAGCAAAGATGAGACTGTATCCATGGAGCTCACAATATAAAAGCTCAAACTGTATGTCACAACAATAGAGACATGACCTATTTTCTGCCTATATACGTGTTAGTGCAGCTATAGTTTTAAGCTAATTCCTGCACATTTAAAGTATAAGGGTCTGAGTTGGGTCTCCAATGTAGGCAACCCATCAAGCACTCTCACACACAGCCTCTCAATGCGTTTCCCTACGTGAGTTCATCAGGAGAGCAATAATATAAATGATGAGCTGATAATGCAGTAATGTGCAATAATAACTGCAGTTTCTGGTGCCCTAAGGGCTAGTTCACACGTGAGTATAAGGGGAGGTTTTTGACAGCGGATTTCGCGTCCAAAACCTCCCCTTATAATGGTGGTCTATGGAGACCGCCGGGCTTCTGTTCTCCGCTAGCGGCGAGCTGCTGCTAGCGGAGAAAAGAAAGGACATGTCCTTTCTTCAGGCGGAAGCCGCGCAGGCTCAGCCGCGCGGCTTCCGCCCCCGGCAGCTCCCTCCTATGTCGGCTCATTCATTTGAGCCGACAGCAGAGGGTTAAGCCGCGACAGCGATGGTCGCGGCGGGCGGGTTTTGACAAGAGAGAGACGCGGCTCGCCGCGTCTCTCTCTGTGTCAAAACCCGCGCGGGCAGTTCACGTGTGAACTAGCCCTAAAGGTGGACTCCAGTACTTGATAATAGCCAACACTGAACGTTGGAGTTGGTGGGTCTTATATAGTGCTGACCCTGCTCCTAGGCACGCCTTATACAGTAACGTCAGAGGATCCATCCAGTCAGAGAACAGAACGATCCCCCTCAATCCGGAGGTTCGTCAAAATAGGGTGTGCTTGTTGATATGGTTACCAGGAAACTAACCCACCAACATATGATCATGTGATTGGAGTAGAGGAAGCAGCATTGGATTTTAAGCATACATTGAGTCTGAGGTAAAGATGATATTTAAATAACAAACCGTCTTCCAAGAATGGGGCTGGGTAAATAGACTGTTAACAACGCTCTGAATGACATGATAATTGCGTAGATAATTAATTCACCCTTAATACCACTGTTTGCTAACCCCCTCTTCCCTTCTGGCCTATCCTCTAAGGCAGGGGTCTCAAACTCAAATTTACCCGGGGGCCACTGGAGGTAGAGTCTGGGTGAGGCTGGGCCGCATCAGGTTTTCCCTTATTTTCTTTTTCTAAAAGTCGCCATATTCTGACAGCCGTAACTTTTTATACTTCTTTGTACAGGGATGCATAGGGAGTCTTTTTTTTTGCGGGGCGGGGTGTACTTTTTAGTTATACCATTTTGGGGAATTGCTTTTGCTTTGATAATTTTTTATTCAAATTTTTATCAGAGGCAAAACAGTGAAAAAATGGCGGTTTGGCACTATTGACTTTTTTTTTCCCACTATGGTGTTTACCATACAGGAAACATATTTTTATAGATTTGTAGAGCGGGCTTTTTCGGACACGGTGATACCTAACATGTACCGTATTTTTCGGACTATAAGACGCACCCAGTTTTTAGAGGAGAAAAATAGGGAAAAAAAATTTCCGGCAAAAAATGGTAAAATATTTAATGTATGGGAGTTGTAGTTTTGGAACAGCTGCAAGGCCACATTGACAGGTGACCCTGCAGCTGTATGGGGATGTATAGGGCGTTTTTTTTTTTTGTGGGGCCAGGTGTACTTTTTAGTTATACCATTTTGGGGAATGTTTATTGCTTAGATCACCTTTTATTTAAATCAGAGGCAAAACGGTGAGAAAAACCCGGCGGTTTAGCACAGTAATGTTATACTTTTATATGTATTCTAGGGAAAGGAGGTGAACTTTTATTTATTTTATTTTTTATTATATTTTTTTTAAGTGGGTTTTTTTTTTTTTTTTTTTTTTTTTTACTATTTTATTATCCCCCGCCTAGGGGGCTTGAACCTGCAATCATTTAATTGCAAGTCCCATAGACGGCAATACAAGTGTATTGCCGTCTATGGGAGATTCTATACATTACTATCGCGAAGTGTCATAGACCAGCCGTGATAGTAATATATATCTATGACAGGCCTCGGAGCCTTCATTAGGCTCCCGGCTGTCATCGGAACAGGTCGGCTCCTGCGGCCTCGCCGTGCAGGAGCCGGCCTGCATCACTAAAGGTATGGGGCCGGTGGGGACCGGCTCCGGGGATAACTTTAAACTGCCGGGACCTGCGGAGGAGGAGCGGATTTACAGCATGGCCGGGCTACTGCCACCGCTGGTTTTCTTCAGCGGCAGGAGCGTGACAATCTGCAGGCCCAGGCAGCTAAGACAGTCCCCGGCATCTGCTGTAATAGACCCGCGGATGCCAGGAAGTGTTTTAGCTGCCGGGGCCTGCAGTATTGTCACGCTCCTGCCGCTGCAGAAAACCAGCGGTGGCAGTAGCGCGGCCATGCTGTAAATCCGCTCCTCCCCCCACATTCGGACTATAAGACGCACCCTCATTTTCCTCCGAAATTTTGGGGGAAAAAAGTGCGTCTTATAGTCCGAAAAATACGGTATGTCTTTCACAGTATTCAACTACTTTTATATGTGTTCTAGGGAAAGGTGAGTGATTTGAATTTTTAAAACTTTTTAATTTTTTTTAATTTTTTAAAACTTTTTTAAATTTCTTTTTGTATTTATTAGACCCCCTATGGGTCTTGAACTCCAGGGGGTCTGATCACTAATGCAATACATTACAATGCTAATGCATTGCAATACATTGCAAAAAATTGTCATTTCCTTTGCAGACTGCATAGAGCAGCCTGCAAAAGAAAATCCTGCAGACCGGCCAGGGAACCTTTACAAGGCTCCTGGCTGTCATGCCATTGTGATGTCGGCCCTGGAGCATGCTCTGGGCGCCGGCAATCACCAGCAAAATGGCCTAGGCGCCTGAGGGGTTAATGCCTCCGATCAGTGCGGGCACCGACCGGAGGCATTAGCACTGGGTGTCTACTGTGACATTGGATTGTAGACATTGTGACATTGGATTGTAGTGCGCTTAGTTACCATGTCTATGTAGTAAGATTGGTTCTTTTACTGAATCTATATAGTTAGCTTGGTTCTTGTACTGTATCTATGTAGTGATATTTTTTTGCACTGTATCTATGTAGTAAACTTGGCTCTTGTACCATATCTAAGTGGTAAACTTTGTTTGGGAATTGATATTATACCAGCTTTTCCTGCGAAATACTTATTGCTTGTTTCTCATTGAGCTGCCTGTTACTTGTTTGAAAGGCTCCATTTTCCTTCATTCATATCTCATATATACATTTTCTGCCCACTTTTTGTTCACAGTATTATATAACAAATGACTAACATTTGTTAAGCACTTTTCTCACACAAAGGACTCAAAGTGCAGGGAGAGTTGTGGAGTAATGGAGTCAGGTGCTCATCCCCAATAACCACAAGAGAGCTTATTTACCTATCATGTGGGAAGAAACTGGAGAAAACCCACGCAAACACATGGAGAACGTACAAACTCCATGCAGATGTTGTCCTTGCTTGGATTCAAGCCCAGGACATCAGTGCTGCAAGGCAGCAATGCTAATCACCATCTTTTTTTTTTAGTATAAGATGAGAGTAGGTCTTAGGGAACCACACTTCATGTTGTGTTGTGACTTGTATATTTCATTGTAGTACATTTTTATGTAGACTTTGACTAGCGTGTACCATTTTTTTTTTGATTCTTAAGAATGCCGCAGTTTGACAGTCCAGTTAGTGACTATTAAAATCATGAAGAAGGGACACGCTTTGTCCAGAAACGCGTAGCCTTTCACAATGCTTTGACTTTTTTGTCTACTCCATGTTACTTTGTAACATTTTTATTATTTTTTTGACCCGAAAATAAAAGTTATGTTTTAAGAAATCTTCTTACGTGATACCTGGTTTGAAGCTGGATTTTACACCATTTGAAAGTCACTATTAAAATCACTAAAGAGTAAATCTTTATCACACCAAACCTGATGTTCAGTTAGTGACAGACTTGGGCCCACCAGAGAGGTACCACCTCCATTTATAGAGAACATAGCCTCTATTAATTGCATTGTCCAATTTTGTTATCATTGTATACACAAGCCATGTTCGTCATTTGTGACTCAAGCCATATGAAACTGATCTTCATGGCAAGCATTTTTTTTTCCAAAGTCAGAGCCAAAATGACTTTTTTTTTAATAGCTTGAATTATTTTGAAAAAAATTATTACACACAAACAAGTGAAAATCTTTCCAGCAATACAAAACTGGTATGGTTAGGTAAACAGGGGAGGGTGGGTTGGAGAGGGAGGGATATAGGGAATTAATAAAGAACAGTACATAGGTAATGGTAACAGTTCTTGCCTGATGAACCAGTAAGGTCATGAGTAACCTGAATAAGTGCAAGATATACCAGTAGCCCGGTAGATTCAGGGTGTAATTGTGCCAAATGAAACAAAGGAGGCCTCTTACTAATCAGCGAACATAACAATCAGCATGTAAGACCTGACCATGACAACCAATTTCCCCATTTGATCTTGAAAGAAGAAACATTGTTCTGTCTGCACGATTCCATGGTACAATTGAAGAATACCCTTTGTTCTATTACTAGAATATTAGGAATAATTGTATGTTTCCAATGTTTGGCAATATTTGTCCTAGCAACAGTTAAAGTGTGGAATATAATACATTGGTCTTCAAGTGGGGGGAGCTTAATTCTTTCAATAGTAAAGCAACCTGCAGACCCCACAGAAATAGATATTGCACAATATTACATAACAAGTCAGATATTTTGAGACAAAGGTGCTAAATCTGAGGATGCATCCGCCACACATATATAAGAGTTCCATATTCGTAACTGAACCTCCAATGGGTATTGGACACATTAGGGAATATGGAGGCTAATTGGGAGGGAGTTTTCTTGAGGATTCTAAGTGGTCAATACAGTGAGATACTTTAGCAGGTAAAGTCAACACCTTAAGCCATTGGCCATCAGAGAAAGGTTGTTGGAAGTCAATTTCCCATTTGGAACTGAAACCAGTTGCTAAGGTGCTAAATTATAGAAAATGGCTTTGTAAACATGAAAGATATCCTTAGACCAGGGGCGTAACTACCGTGGTAGCAGCAGTAGCAGCTGCCACAGGGCCCGGGCCATTAGGGGGCCCGGTGACAGCCGCTACCGCTGCGGTTTTTTTTCAATAGGCAGTTACGGGCCCTATTCACTTGCCGATCCTGGCTGGGCCGGGATCGGCAAGTGACACCACGGGCCCCACAGGGGCTATCATTATACTCGGGGGTCTTTGCAGACCCCCGAGTATAATGACCGGCGGATCGGGAGAGGTAATAAACATAAAAAACTGTTACTTACCTCTCCGCGATCCTGCCAGGCCTCCGTCCTACTGTTGTCTGACGTCACATGAACCCAGCATGCTTCCCGGGTCATGTGACGTCCAACGTCATTAACGAAGGACGCGAGAGGAGGACAGCACAGGAGCCGGGGAACAGGTAAGAAGCAACAGTGGTTTTTTCTTTAATGTTTTTATTCCCGATTTAGTCTCCGATTATTATACTCTGGGGTCTGAAAAGACCCCAGAGTATAATAATTGTTTATGGGTGTCCACAGAAGGACACTATTGGGGTTAACACTGTGTGTGCAGGGGACACTATAGGGGTTAACACTGTGTGTGCAGGGGACACTATAGGGGTTAACACTGTGTGTGCAGGGGACACTATAGGGGTTAACACTGTGTGTGCAGGGGACACTATAGGGGTTAACACTGTGTGTGCAGGGGACACTATAGGGGTTAACACTGTGTGTGCAGGGGACACTATTGGGGTTAACACTGTGTGTGCAGGGGACACTATTGGGGTTAACACTGTGTGTGCAGGGGACACTATTGGGGTTAACACTGTGTGTGCAGGGGACACTATTGGGGTTAACACTGTGTGTGCAGGGGACACTATTGGGGTTAACACTGTGTGTGCAGGGGACACTATTGGGGTTAACACTGTGTGTGCAGGGGACACTATTGGAGTTAACACTGTGTGTGCAGGGGACACTATTGGGGTTAATACTGTGTGTGCAGGGGACACTATTGGGGTTAATACTGTGTGTGCAGGGGACAGTAAGTAAGGGACATAATAGAGTGCGGAGGAGGGGGTCAGTCGAGGTCTTCGGCGTCAGTTGGAATGGGGGGGGGGGCCCCATGTCAAAAGTTCGCCACGGGGCCCCGCCATTCCTAGTTACGCCACTGCCTTAGACATCTTATCTGGATTGTAAAAGTACAATGCATAGGGGTAGGAGGGCTGGTGGGTAGGTGAGGGATTTCATATAAAAAATGCCTAATTTGTAAATATTTATTAAAATCTCTCAGGATCCCGTAAGTCATTCTAAATTGAGAGGAAGAGTATAATTGCTGATCTTGAAATAGGTTCCCTATAGTTTGAACCCCCTTTCGAACTCATTGATGGATGTTTAAATCTGGTATAAATGATTGTAATAATATTAATGGAGCAGGGGACAAATTAGGTGAAAGGATATCTAGAGTAGTGTTGAAGGCAAGTGCATCTCAGTAGTAGGAAATTGGAATCTAAAGTGCCACAACAACGATGTTAATGGTGGCCAACCCGAAACCCACCCAGTTTTTACCATCAACCATGTGCCACCAAGCCTTCAGTTGGTCTATAACAGATGCATAATAGTAGTGAAGTAGATTAGGACAATCTAAACCTCTTTTCGCTCTAGAAAGGCGCATTATAGTAGGGACTATACTGACCCCTGTGGCCCCCCACTGGTGACTGTGACCCAGTCTGAATATTTACCATTAACCCTCTGTTTCCTACAAGTAAGCCAGTTGTAAACTCAAATACATATGTTTTCCCCCAGTCCCAACATTCTCATTTTGCATACCAACCTTTTATGTGGTACAGTATCAAAAGCCTTTGAGAAGTCAAGGTACACCACGTCCACTGCATTACCCATGTCCAGATACACCACGTCCACTGCATTACCCATGTCCAGCTTTGAACAGACCTCCTCATAGAGGCTGATCAGATTAGTCTGACAGGACCGATTCCTCATAAACCCATGCTGATTGGGTGTTATAAGATTATTTACATTGAGATACTCTAGGATAGCATCTCTTAGAAAGCCCTCAAATATCTTATCCACCTCAGAAGTCAAACTTACTGGACTATAGTTTCCAGGATCACTTTTACACCCCCTTTTTAAAATTGGCACCACATTTGCTATACGCCAATCCTGTGGAACAGACCCAGTCATTACTGAATCCTTAAATATTAGATACAAGGGTCTATCTATGACCATGCTTAATTCCCTCAGAACTCGGGGGTGTATTCCATCTGGACCGGGCGATTTCTCTATTTTAATGTTTTGCAGGCGGCGCCGCACATCTTCCTGGGTTAAACAAGTGACATTTAATTGAGAGTTAACATTACCTAATCATGTTGCTGGCCAATGGATTTTCTTGGGTAAACACTGTAGAGAAGAAGGCATTTAATATTTCAGCTTTTTTCTCATCCTCCTCCACCATTACACCCAGATTATTTTTGAGAGTGCCCACATTGTCAGTTTTTATTCTCTTATTATTTATGTAATTGAAGAATAATTTTGGATTATTTTTGCTTTCCTTGGCAATTTTTCTCTCAGCGTCAATCTTCACCTCCTTGTTTGCCTTTTGCACAATTTATTTTTCTTCTTATAGTTTTTTTTAATGTTGTGTCGCTGTTTTCTTGTTTTAGTACTTTAAATGCTTCCTTTTTATCCCTCATTGTACACCTTGCTGTCTTAGTTAGGAACCAAATGGAGCCAAGGGCTCTCTATTCCCAGAAATTATGTGCTCCTCCTCATTAATGCAATGATACGCCTTGGATTTGAATGAACCAGGCTTTCATTGAACAGATAACACGTTTCAGGGTTCTATTGCGTCATAAACCAGAAACACCCCTTCATCAGATCTTCTATTACAGGCTCTTGCAGGTTTGTTTCTCAAATCTTTAAATTACTGTCTTAGTCATATTGGTTTTATATGATTTCTGGCCCACTTATTCCCATAGGGTATACGTTTTTTAGTGCTCCTATTTAGAATGTTTTTGAAAATGTCCCTTTTTGTTTGAGTTCCCGTCACTTTGAGGACATTGTCCCAATTTATGCTGCTAAGCTCCTCTCTCATAGCTCCAACCAAGTATCAATGAGCAAATAATAAGCATTAGAAATGAGCCAACAGTAAAATATTCGATATTCGTTTCGAATAGCCGCTCAATATTCGACTATTCGAATAATTATAGTCTATGGGGAAAAATGCTTCATTTCAGGGGATCCCACCATTCGACTCAGGAGAGTCACCAAGTTCACTATCACACGCCAGGAAATGGAAATGATGCCAACACCCTGGAATGCAACTGGGACAGCAGGGGAAGCATGTCTGGGGGCATCTAACATGCCCAACTCACTGTATTATGTCGGGATCCCTGTCAGCTTGCGATATGCGGGAGCTGATTTTTTCCCATAGGAATGCATTAACCAGCGTTGATTGGCCGAATGCCATACAGAGTACAGCATTCGGCCAATCAACGCTGGTTCTGCCGGAGGCTCGTCTGTGAGGAGGCGGAGTCTAATATCGGGCCAGAATGGAGATTGCTGTGGACCGATCTTAGACTCCGCTTCCACCGGCAGAAACATTGGCCAAATGCTGTACTCTGTATGGCATTCGGCCAATCAACGCTGGTCAATGCATTCCTATGCCGAGATGAAGCAGAGCTGGCCGTGCGCTGGGCTTGACTACTCCGGAGATGCAGCCGAGCTCAGCGCATGGCCAGCACTGGTACATCAGAGATGAAGCAGAGCTGGCCGTGCGCTGAGCTCGGCTACTCTGGAGATGAAGCCGAGCTGAGTGCACAGCCAGCACTGCTACATCGGAGATGAAGCAGAGCTGGCTGTGTGCTGAGCTCGGCTACTCCGGAGATGCATCCGAGCTGAGCGCGCGGCCAGCACTGCTACATCGGAGATGAAGCAGAGCTGGCCATGCGCTGAGCTCGACTACTCCAGAGATGCAGCCGAGCTGAGTGCACGGCCAGCACTGCTACATCTGTATGTGTGCTGAGCTCTGCTGCTTCTCCATGTAGTAGAGCTGTGTCAGCACTGCTACATCTAAGATCGGACCACAATGGAAACTGCTGTGGTCCGATCTTAGACTCCGCCTCCTCCGTCAGAACGAGCGTTGATTGGCCGAGTGCTGTACTCTATATGGCATTCGGCCAATCAAAGCTGTTCAATGCATTCCTATAGGAAAAAGTCAGCTCACGCATATCGCAAGCTGACAGGGATACCGACCAGATAGAGCCCCAAAGAGCTGGGTGAGTAACATTCCCCCCTATATAAAGGTAATCCCTAGCTAACCCTGCCTGTAGATCTGTCCCTGTCTCACAGTCACATAGTTCACAGTCTCATATTAATCGAATGTTAAATCCACCATTCGTATAAATTGGAGGTCACCTGATTTAGCCAGCCAATTACTTTTTCCGATTTTTTTTTTGATGCCTCCGTTGTTGTAGTTCCTGTCCCACCTCTCCTGCACAGTTATTGGTGCAAAAAAAGCGCCAGGGAAGGTGGGAGGGGATATGAATTTTTACTGCATTTGCCTCGTGGTATTCGATTCCAATCGAATACCCCAAATGGCCTGATATTCGATTGAATATGTATTCGATCGAACAGTGTTCGCTCATCTCTAATAAGCATTACATTTAGCAAAGTATCAAATTAAAAAATTGTTTATTAATATGGTTCTTTATTGTTCACATGATTGAATAGAAAAATGGGACGTTTAAAAACATTTCAAAACAACATACATTATAAGAAGGAGTGAAGGTTGAAATGGAAAAACTGAGGAATTCTGCAGGTAATGCAGGGGCTAAGATAATGCCACAATCAATGCATGTCTAAGAAGACCATATGCTCTGTACAGTGGGGCAAAAAAGTATTTAGTCAGTCACCAATAGTGCAAGTTCCACCACTTAAAAAGATGAGAGGCGTCTGTAATTTACATCATAGGTAGACCTCAACTATGAGAGACAAAATGAGAAAACAAATCCAGAAAATCACATTGTCTGGTTTTTTAAGAATTTATTTGCAAATTATGGTGGAAATTAAGTATTTGGTCACCTACAAACAATCAAGATTTCTGGCTCTCACAGACCTGTAACTTCTTCTTTAAGAGTCTCCTCTTTCCTCCACTCATTACCTGTAGTAATGGCTCCTGTTTAAACTTGTTATCAGTATAAAAAGACACCTGTGCACACCCTCAAACAGTCAGACTCCAAACTCCACTATGGTGAAGACCAAAGAGCTGTCAAAGGACGCCAGAAACAAAATTGTAGCCCTGCACCAGGCTGGGAAGACTGAATCTGCAATAGGCAACCAGCTTGGATTGAAGAAATCAACTGTGGGAGCAATAATTAGAAAATGGAAGACATACAAGACCACTGATAATCTCCCTCGATCTGGGGCTCCACGCAAAATCTCACCCCGTGGGGTCAAAATGATCACAAGAACGGTGAGCAAAAATCCCAGAACAACGCGGGGAGACCTAGTGAATGAACTGCAGAGAGCTGGGACCAATGTAACAAAGCCTACCATCAGTAACACACTACGCCGCCAGGGACTCAGATCCTGCAGTGCCAGACGTGTCCCACTGCTTAAGCCAGTACATGTCCGGGCCCGTCTGAAATTTGCTAGAGAGCATTTGGATGATCCAGAAGAGTATTGGGAGAATGTCCTATGGTCTGATGAAACCAAACTGGAACTGTTTGGTAGAAACACAACTTTTTGTGTTTGGAGGAAAAAGAATACTGAGTTGCATCCATCAAACATCATACCTACTGTAAAGCAAGGGGGTGGAAACATCATGCTTTGAGGCTGTTTCTCTGCAAAGGGGCCAGGATGACTGATCCGGGTACATGAAAGAATGAATGGGGCCATGTATCGTGAGATTTTGAGTGCATACCTCCTTCCATCAGCAAGGGCATTGAAGATGAAACGTGGTTGGGTCTTTCAACATGACAATGATCCAAAGCACACCACCAGGGCAACGAAGGAGTGGCTTTGTAAGAAGCATTTCAAGGTCCTGGTGTGGCCTAGCCAGTCTCCAGATCTCAATCCTATAGAAAACCTTTGGAGGGAGTTGAAAGTCCGTGTTGCCAAGCGACAGCCCCAAAACATCACTGCTCTAGAGGAGATCTGCATGGAGGAATGGGCCAACATACCAACAACAGTGTGTGCCAACCTTGTGAAGACTTACAGAAAACGTTTGACCTCTGTCATTGCCAACAAAGGATATATAACAAAGTATTGAGATGAAATTTTGTTACTGACCAAATACTCATTTTCCACCATAATTTGCAAATAAATTCTTACAAAATCAGACAATGTGATTTTCTGGATTTGTTTTCTCATTTTGTCTCTCATAGTTGAGGTCTACCTATGATGTAAATTACAGATGCCTCTCATCTTTTTAAGTGGTGGAACTTGCACTATTGGTGACTGACTAAATACTTTTTTGCCCCACTGTATAACCTATGTGAAAGTTTGTGAGTTTGGATGTTTGTGTGTTTGTTCCTCAATCACGCAAAACCCACTCCACCGATTTGGCTGAAATTTTCCACAAACCTAGTTACTACACAGGATTGCGCAATAGGCAACTTTTTGTCACAATAGCACACATACGTTTTTCCCAGGACCCCCACAAATCCCAAACTCACATCACCATCTCTGCAATCTCACACACTTTGTACCATAGCAAACCACAAAATTCATATTACCCTCTACAGTCTAGCCCCTAACCCCACACAATCACATTTACATATACTTTACCACTTTCACCCTCACCTTAACGATACTCCAGGAGGCTACCTCTTTAACCCTCCGGAGCAGCCATGTTTGCCGACCCCCACCGCTCTGACGATCCGCAACCCACCCAGCCACTCCACTGTGTTGCCAGGAGCATGCGCATCTTAGCCATCTACAGAACATGTTTCCAGCACGCCACCATTTTGCGCCTCCACCGTAGGCCGCAGCACCCGAACTTCTCTCTCCCGCCCGCCACACTCCCCGACGGCACGCTCACCTCTCTGCTGTTTCGTCTTCACGATCCATCCACCTTCCCTAGGTCTCCACGCCAACGACACTGGTAAGTTCCGATAACATGTTTGCATTGGGACTACTTCTGGCCTGTAAACTCCGATGTACCCTTTCAACACACCACGAACACGTAACGGTCGATAATAATGTCACCAATTTGCCTTACTGCCCACCTTAGAATTACCCGGCGTCCCTTCACATAAACTAGAACTGAAGATTGGCGTCCCTGTTCTACTCATGCGTAATCTGGATGCACCCTGATTGTGTAATGGCATGAGGCTACGTGTCACACAACTAGGAACAAATATCATTGAAGCCACTATTCTTACAGGAGCAGCTACAGGTGACAGTGTGTTAATCCCACGCATTCCAATTATACCAAATAATTTCCCACTTCAATTCAAACGAGTACAATTTCCCCTTAAGTTGGCTTTTACAATGACCATTAATAAATCCGAAGGACAAACGCTGAAAGTAGCAGGAATACATTTGGCCACACCAGGCTTCTCACATGGACAACTTTATGTTGCTTGCTCAAGAGTATCCTGTGCCCAAAACTTACATGTACTGGCGGAAAATAACAAATCATACAATGTCGTATATCGAAGTATATTAACTTGAAATACCTCTGTCCCAAAGACACTATGTACAGTTTCTCAGAACACCGTATAGCAGCTGAAATACAAATTACATTCAACACAAAAGTCTCATGTGTTCTCAGAATTACAGCAAAAACAAGATACAAAGTTACATTTCATATCCCATACCTTTTACACACTACTAAAACCTTACCCGTGCTTGTATTTACCCACTTCTACAATCTCCGCAGACAAAGTCGCAGGTACCAGCTAGTTCAACATAAAGGGCTTCTAATACCAATAATATTATGAGAGCGGTGGCGTAACTACCAGGGTAGCAGGGGTAGCAGCTGCCACAGGACTCGGGACATTAGGGGCCCAGCGTCAGCCGCTACCGCTGCATTTTTTTTCTTAATAGGCCGTTACGGCCATGACGCCACGGGCCCACAAACACTGTTATTATACTCGGAGGTCTTTTCAGGCTCCCAAGTATAATGATCAGAGGCCCAGGAGAGGTAAAAGAACATAAAAAACACTTACTTTACCTCTCCACGCTAAATACAGGCATCGGGCCTAGTTGTGTGACGTCCCTGAAGTCACTTGACCGGGTCCTGTGACGTTCAGACGTCATTGAAGATGGCCGACACCACCGAGGACTGTAGTGGAGCCGAGGATAGGTAAGTGACAGTGATTTTATGTTTGTATCCCCCCTCGGTCTCTGATTATTATACTCTGTGGCCACTATGGGGTATAGTACTGTGTGCAGAGGGCACTATGGGGCATCTCAAAAGAATGCATTAAAATAGCACTACTAGCAATATGATAGCATCCACACCACCATTAGCGTGTAATAAAAGATAAATCTAGCATAGTAGTATATATGCATGCAAGTGCTAGATATAAAGCAGTCACATATAATTACATAAATCCAGCATGGTACTGGTGCACACAGATGCTAGACATAGACCAGCCATATACAAAACATAGAAGTATAAAGCACACAAATTGCTCACCAGCTGCAACCTCCACTCTGAGCCCCGACATACGTTTCACCCCTGCTTCCTCAGGGGGCTACTAAGCTCCTCTCTCAGCTGGTTAAAATTGGCCTTCCTGAAGTTTAGTGTTTTTATACATATATATATAATGTATGTATATTTATTTATGTACAGTAATAACAAAAAAATATTTCATGTTATTACTAAATGCTGAAAATAAAAAGTTAATTTTAATTGACCAGTAACAATCTGGGGTCTAATATTATTATATGGAGTCTGGATAAATGTAACTGTGTCTTTTTATAAAGGCCAAGCCCCTAAAAAGGCCACTCAGACATTGGTGAATCAGCATCATGAGATAACTGTAGCACCACCTAGAACCAGCACTGGGAGGAGAGGACAGGAGTGTGGACAAGTGAGTAAACATTATTAGCTGAGACTAATTGCAATAACACAATAAGTAGCAGCCGATTAAAAAAAAATGCCGCCTCCCTTCCCTGTTTATTCCATGAGGTGCCGCCTGAGGCCATCGCATCAGGTTGGTTCATGGAAGATGCACCACTGGGTGGAGAGGAAGGAGTGAAATAACTTTTCATGCATATGTAATATTATGAAGACCTCTTATTATTAAAGAATAAGTTGAGTTTTCAGGGTACTGTAATATTTGTAAAATCCTTTTCTGTATAGTGCCCCTGAGCAATCCCTGCATGTAAACATTTGAGTGACACCTGAATGTGTACAGGTATCCTGTATATTGCACAGACTAAGAATGGGGTCATATAAATATTTGGCTGGTACAGCAATGTTTACATACAAAGACAGGAGATTTCCCAAAATATGATATATGTGTTATGGAATATGTTATTCATTGCTTTGTTATGGATTTTTCTTATGCATTGGTGAACGTTATTTTCTAAGTGATAAAAATAATGAAATAATGATAGCAATAGTAATAATGCCGCATTATGGTTGCCACACCAAGACCACATTAAGGTTTTACTGACCTAGACAAAGATAGATAATAATTCTAGCATCTGATGCCAAATTAATGTGTATGGAAGTCATTCTTCTACTTTTGCAGAAATGGACAGACATGCCACTGTAAAATGAATTTCAACTTTACTCCAGCAGGAGGCACAAAGTCTAATGGTTAAAGTACAAGACTCTAGTATCTCAGTGTGGAAACACAGAATGATTGTTACAGTCTCCTGTAGCTTTAGAAAAGTAGCCTGTGCGGTTCATGGCTAAAGGCATTTTATCCAAATCACCACCTTGTATAGTTTCTTTTATTGTTCTAATTTAACCCACCTATAACATGGGCCACATTTACATTTTTCGAGGACCGCTTTAAGTTCTTAATTTGCCCCTGGTTAGAACTAATTAATCATTTTACATAATCATATTGTCTTATATGCCTATTATTTATATTGTATCCTGTGCACAAAGTAGCAAAGTGGTGCATGAAGACACATACTGTATGATGTACCACTACATGGCAGAACTCTCCACATGTGACCAAACACATGTTTTGGACTGGGGTATTTTGGGTCCACCAGAAGAAATCCATTATAAGGGGCCACCTCTCATAAACTGATCATTTGATTTTAGCTTCCCATAAAACTGAACAAGCCCAATGATTCCTGTACTTTACAGCTCAAAAACCATTCATAACTGCTGAATGAGAACAGTACAGAAGATATTGGTCTGGATGTATACACTGATCAATAATGGCACATAGAAAAACAGATTTCAAACCATAGGTATGAACTTCCTACAGCTTTCTATTGTAGGTATAATTGGGAAGATTTATTACATTGTCTATGGCTAAGGCTCCATTTTGTGGAAACACAATGGAAAAACACTGTGTGTATGGCCGGGCCCCACACAGTGTTAACACTGCGGGCAAAAAAAGTGCTGTTTTACATGAACTGCAAAGTAGATGGCATTCTGGCTAATCCCATCCACACACTGCAGAAAATAATCCGTAGCAAAAATGCTGTGATTTGAAAAATGCTCACTTGAACTTTCACTGAACCAGCGCTGTGGGAAAAACTGTGATGTGTTTCTGCTGCGGTTTTCCACAGTGCTTTTTGGCTGTAGCTTGTCTTAGCCTGGTCTTACACGGCCGTAATGTAAGTCCGCAAATGGTCCGCAATTGAAAGTTTTCAATTGTGGACCATTTGCGGACACATTATATTCAATGCGGCCTCTTACACCATTGGATATTTTATCCGTGGTGTGGCCGGGGCGCAACCGTGGTCCGCAATTTATAGAACATGTCCGTAATGGCCGTGAATTAGAGTTCTATGGGCGAGTGTGGCAATTTACGGGCATCTACAGCATCTGTGTTGCTGAACAGCAACTAGTATTGCTGATCAGCAACTTGCGGACTGTAAAATCATTACGGCCGTGTAAGACCAGCCTTAACCTTAATCTCATTCACGCATTGGGGAAAAGACAAATGTATTTTTGTAAAATGCAACATGTTAATTTTACCTGTGCAATCATGAACGTTTTCCTTTATGTGATGGACATCAGGCTCCTACTGATGAAAGATCCATGGATAAAAGTGATCCAGCAAGGCAACATGTCATAATAAGACTTAGCTTTTATTGATGGACGATCATAAAACAACGTAAACGTACATAGTTAAAGACAGTGCGACTGCCTGCTGCGTTTCAGAAAACCTTCCTTAATTATAGCCCGACAACAACCAAAATCACAATTCTACTTATAGGTTCATTAATCAGTCATGCACATGTGTAAATTACAATCATCTGTTCGATATGCGCGCTATTAACACATGAACCACAAGAAGAAAAATGACCATTCATAGTAAAAACACAAAAAAGTGCAATAAACAGAAAAACTCAAAGAAGAAACCCATCAAAAAACGTATCCAATATTATAATAATTAGTCAATACTATATAAATTGAAAAAAATGAAAAAACTAAATTTTATTTTTTTAAATAACCAACCAATGAAAAACTCAATAGACAAAACCAAAAATAAGTAGTGCCTAAGAACAAAACAAAGAGATGTAAAACACACATATAGTAATAATCACACATAAAACTGTAATGTACTAAAAAGACATAAAAATTTCTCTATAATGTGAAACTTTACGGACAATATCTACTGCAAGATCCAAGACATTGTACTATGAAAAAGTAATCAGGAAAATCTTTTACCATTGATAACAGAAGACTTCATATCAGGCTTCATTCTTCTTAAAGAAAACGCAAAGAGAAACCGCCAAGAGGGAAACTGGAGCTCGAACATCACGTTCATGACACCTCTGATTGATGGATTCCATTAATAAAAATGGCCGCTTCACAAAGAAAACCTCTGTGCATGTGTGTGGGGGAAAAAAAAACATGTGATAGCAGTTTCTCTTCCGATTAGATAAGAGAGGGAGCATTGAGAATATCGCCTTCTATCTCTATTCACTTCACCTCTTACCGACCATGTTATTTAATACGGGTGAAATTTAGGGAAAAACCACCAAGCCTAAAGATATCTGAACATATGCAAAGAAAATAGAAAAAAACTGCCCATAAGAAGAAACGACCAATGAGGAAAAAATAGCTAGTAAATATTTACCTACTCTGTATGATATATATATATATATATATATATATATATATATATATATATATATATATATATATGATAAATCGTTCCTGAAATTCATACCTGCTGGAAGGCGGGTGCCGAGTTTCAGGATCCAATATGCTTCTTGGACATGTAGCTGATGTTCCCAGTTCCCACCCCTGGTTGGACGCTTGACATATTCTTTACCTTTAAATTTAAGACTGGAATTATTTCCCGCATGTTTATAAAAAAAAACCCAAAACACACCAGTTGTTTTAGAACAATTATTGCTACTGATGCTCTGCAGATGCTCAGAGATACGTATTTTCAAAGCTCTAGTGGTACACCCGATATAATGAACGTTGCATAACTCACATGTAATCATGTATACAACATGATCTGTTGAACAATTGATAAAATCTTTAATTGAAAATCTATAACTAGAGTAGGTACCACTAAAATTAGACTTTTTTTATAGCAAATCTACAAACTCCACAATGTGTTTGAACACATTTATGGAAAACGGCTACGTGTAGCCATGTTTCAGACAGTGGCGGATACAGGGTTTGCGGGGCCCTGGGCAATTGACTTTCATGGGGCCCTACTTACTGGGGGTCTCGCACTTCTAACCTGTACTTCCCAACTGTTGAAGACTAGAAAGAGGGAAAAAAATGTGCGGCGCGCACAGCGCGCCGCAGCACATTAGGCCCCGCCCACTTTTATGTTGACTCCACCCATTCTCATTCAATTTTCATGTGATTCCACACAGTATAATCCTCCTACAGTCACCCGTAAATTATATCTCCCCCCCATTTTCATATACACCCTTCATCTACCCCTAGTTTCATGTCCCCCCCTCTATCTCTGTCCCCAGTTTCATGCCATTCTCCCCCTTTATCTGCCCACAGTTTCATTTCCCCCCCGTCTCTGCCCCAGTGTCATGCCGTTCTCCCCCCTTCATCTGCCCCAGTGTCATGCCGTTCTCCCCCCCTTCATTTGACCCAGTGTCATGCCATTCTCCCCCCTTCATCTGCCCCAATGTCATGCCATTCCCCCCCCTTCATCTGCCCCAGTGTCATGCCATCCCCCCTTCATCTGCTTCAGTGTCATGCCGTTCTCCCCCCTTCATCTGCCCCAGTGTCATGCCATTCTCCCCCCCTCCATCTGCCCCAGTGTCATGCCGTTCTCCCCCTCCATCTGCCCCAGTGTCATGCCGTTTTCCCCCCTCCATCTGCCCCAGTGTCATGCTGTTCTCTCCCCCTCTATCTGTTCCAGTGCCATGCCGTTCTCCCCCTCCATCTGCCCTAGTGTCATGCTGTTCTCCCCCCCTTCATCTGCCCCAGTGTCATGCCGTTCTCCCCCCTCCATCTGCCCCAGTGTCATGCTGTTCTCTCCCCCTCTATCTGCCCCAGTGTCATGCCATTCTCCCCCCTCCATCTGCCCCAGTGTCATGCTGTTCTCCCCCTCTTCATCTGCCCCAGTGTCATGCCGTTCTCCCCCTCCATCTGCCCCAGTGTCATGCCGTTCTCACACACACACACACACACACACACTCACCATTCCTCGTTCCCCCGCAGCTCTCTCCCTCATACACATATTGTAGCCGCGATGTGATGACGTCAAATGCCGGAGCTCAGCGTTAAAGCAGGAGCTGAGCTGTGACAGCTCCTGCTTTAAACGCCTATATTTTCAGCTCATCGGCATCCTACCGCCGATGAGCTGAATACATAGGCGTTTAAAGCAGGAGCTGTCAGCTCCTGCTTTAACGCTGAGCTCAGTTGGAATCGGGACATGCCGACCGGGACCATTTTGTTAGGTTGTCCGTCTCGCCCGGCCCTGGATCCGCCCCTGGTTTCAGATTTCATGTCATTACTATCCTTGAAAAGACTTGGAGATAAAAAAAAAATTCACAAGTCTTTCCCCTCTTGGCTACAAAGTTACATCCTTGTGCTATTATATTTCCCAATATTGGATCCTGGTTAAGAATGGGTAAGTTGTTCTTAATTATTTTAACTATTTCATTGTATTCCAAACTAAATCTAGTTGCAAAGTGAATGTTCGATTCTAGACTTAAATGTTTTTCCCTCTTGTGTATTGTTTGTATCTCTTTGGGAACCAAATAACAAGGCTTGTCTCCCTGTATTTGTGGCAATGTCTAAAGCCCTTTTTATAGCCCATTGAGGGTAGCCTCTATGACTGAGTCTATCACTCGTAATTTTTGCTTCTATATCAAAAACTCTCTTAGGGCCCCTTCACACGGCGTATACGCTCACTGCTTTGGAGCGTGTAAACGTTCCGTAGCAGCGGCGTCTAAAGCACTTCCCATTGATTTCTATGGGAGCCGGCAGACGCGCGCTCCCCATAGAAATGAATGGAAAAAGCAGCCCATTCATTTCTATGGCGAGCGCGCGTATGCCGGCTCCCATAGAAATCAATGCGATCTGCTTTTAGACGCCGCTGCTACGGAACGTTTACACGCTCCAAAGCAGTGAGCGTATACGCCGTGTGAAGGGGCCCTAAGTTGTATAATTTCGTTTTGCCTTAAGAAATTTCCCCCCTGGTAAAGCTTTTATGGCATGTTTAGGGTGTAAACTTTTAGCGTGTAATAAAGTATTACTTGCTTGAGTTTTATGGTAATTATTTGAAAAATCCCTTCCACTATCGCTGTCTCCTGTCAAGTTAATATCCAAAAAATTTATAGAATTGATTCCTATACAATGAGTGAATCTCAAATTATAAGGATTATCATTGATATAATCAATGACATTCTGTACATTTTCTTTATTCCCTGACCATACCATGAGACAGTCATCAATGTATCTACCATACCAGTGTATCAAATGCCTATATTTTTTCCCATCACGTCATCATAAGATTGGCTAGGGATGGGGAAAAACGGGCAACCATTGGTGCTCCCCATATTTGGAGATAGTATTTCTAAACATAAAATAGTTATGTTTGAGCAGATATTCAACGATAGTAATAATATATTCACTAAGTTCTGGCACAAAGTTCGAATATTTATATAAATTGTACGAGAGTGCATGTACTGCTAATTCATGTGGGATTGATGAATATAATGCTGTTACATCACAGCTCAACCACATGAAATCCCCCCTCTTCTGAAACGTATCAAAAGTTTTAAAAACTTCTTTGGTGTCTTTTATATAGCTAGGTGTTTTAGTGATTAGGGTTGAAGTTGTTGATCAACCCATTCGCAAAGGCATTCATTTAAAGAGCCAATGCCCGAAATGATAGGTCTCAGTGGAGGGGAGACCATACCTTTATGCACTTTTGGTAGCCCGTGGAATATAGGCACTATGGGGTGTTCTACAAAAAGGTAACCTGCTACTTTCTCACAGAAAAAACCTTGATTGACTTCCTCTGTAACAATAGATTTTAATTTATGGGGAAATCATTTCGTGGGGTCTTCTGTCAATTCTCTATAAGTTTCGGAGTCGTCAAGGACATGGTGTACAGAATGTAAATAGTCACATTTATTTAAAACTACAATTTTTCCGCCTTTGTCGGCCATTTTTATTATTTCATTATTATCCTGTAATGTCTTCAAACTATCCCTCTCTTCTCTACTAATATTATCTGTGAAGCCATTCACTCTATGGGTGTCATAGAATTTGACTAAATCATTTTCAATGGCTCTTTGGAAAGAGTCTATAACAGTAGTTCTCGAATTAAGGGGATAAAAATAAGGATTTGTTGTATTTACCGAAACATTGATGAAAACCTACTGATGAAAACCTAGTGTATGGAGATGTGCTTCCCTTAAGAGGGTCTGTGTCACAAGACACATTTATTTCCTATCTTTGTCCTAGGGAATTAATGTGTTTTGTTGAAAAAAACCATTTAATCTGTTTCCAAGAAGGTTGGGTGACAACCAGTAGAGCCACCATTACAAGTTGTCATCCAGATTTCCTAAAATCCTAAATGGCTAATATGTAGCTATATACAGTCATGGCCAAAAGTTTTGAGAATGACAAATCTTATATTTTCACATGATCTGCTGCCCTCTGGTTTTTATGTGTGTTTGTCAGATGTTTTTATCACATACAGAAATATAATTGCAATCATATTATGAGTAACAAAAGCTTATATTGACAGTTAGAATGAGTTAATGCAGCGTTGCAATATTTGCAGTGTTGACCCTTCTTCTTCAGGACCTCTGCAATTCTTCCTGGCATGCTCTCAATCAACTTCTGGACCAAATCCTGACTGATAGCAGTCCATTCTTGCACAATCAATGCTTGAATTTTGTCAGAATTTGTAGGTTTTTGTTTGTCCACCCGTCTCTTGATGATTGACCACACGTTCTCAATGGGATTAAGATCTGGGGAGTTTCCAGGCCATGGACCCAAAATCTCTTTGTTTTGTTCCCTGAGCCATTTAGTTATCACCTTTGCTTTATGGCAAGGTGCTCCATCATGCTGGAAAAGGCATTGTTGATCACCAAACTGCTCTTGGACGGTTGGGAGAAGTTGATCTTGGAGGACATTTTGGTACCATTCTTTTTTCATGGCTGTGTTTTTAGGCAAGAATGTGAGAGAGCCGATTCCCTTGGCTGAGAAGCAACCCCACAAATGAATGGTTTCAGGATGCTTTACAGTTGGCATGAGACAAGACTGGTGGTAGCGCTTACCTCGTCTTCTCCGAATAAGCTGTTTTCCAGATGTCCCAAACAATCGAAAAGGGGATTCATCAGAGAAAATGACTTTACCCCAGTCCTCAGCAGTCCACTCCCTGTACCTTTTGCAGAATATCAGTTTGTCCCTGATGTTTTTTCTGGAGAGAAGTGGCTTCTTTGCTGCCCTCCTTGAGACCAGGCCTTGCTCCAAGAGTCTCCGCCTCACAGTGTGTGCAAATACACTCACACCTGCCTGCTGCCATTCCTGAGCAAGCTCTGCACTGCTGGTAGCCCAATCCCGCAGCTGAAACACTTTTAAGAGACGGTCCTGGTGCTTGCTGGTCTTTCTTGGGCGCCCTGGAGCCTTTTTGCCAACAATGGAACCTCTCTCCTTGAAGTTCTTGATGATGCGATAGATTGTTGACTGAGGTGCAATCTTTCTAGCTGCGATACTCTTCCCTGTTAGGCCATTTTTGTGCAGTGCAATGATGACTGCACGTGTTTCTTTAGAGATAACCATGGTTAACAGAAGAGAAACAATGATGCCAAGCACCAGCCTCCTTTTAAAGTGTCCAGTGGTGTCATTCTTACTTAATCATGACAGATTGATCTCCAGTGCTGTCCTCATCAACACCCACACCTGTGATAATGGAGCAATCACTGAAACAATGTTAGTTGGTCCTTTTAAGGCAGGGCTGCAATGATGTTGAAATGTGTTTTGGGGGATAAAGTTCATTTTCTAGGCAAATATTGACTTTGCAAGTAATTGCTGTTAAGCTGATCACTCTTTATAACATTCTGGAGTATATGCAAATTGCCATTAGGAAAACTGAAGCAGTAGACTTTGTAAAAATTAATATTTGTATCATTCTCAAAACTTTTGGCCATGACTGTACTTCCAATGAAAATGGCAGCACTCCAGTAGTTTCAAACAAAACTGCTGAAGTTTATTGCATATGTAAGCGACATTTCATCTCCAATGAGCCTTTGCAAGCAGATATATACATCCCTATGGCCACAATTTGACTCCGGGAAAGCTGGGTTGCATTCTACAAGGGAGAGCTGAAATGGAATAAGATAAGATAAGATAATCCTTTAATAGTCCCACCTTGGGGAAATTTCATTACAGCTTTAGTCTAAGGCACCTTGGACAAAACAGCTGCAACCCAAGGAAAACTCTGCAGAATTTCTGTAAAAAACGCTGTGGAAAAAAACTTTCTACCACTATCATACCTATGCGGTACACACCAGTGTTTCCATAGGTATAATTGAAATGCTGCATTTCTGCTGTAGATTTTTTTTCTGCAATGTGTGGATGGAATTAAGTAGAATCTCATCCACTTTGCAGGCAATATAAAACGTAGCATTTTTTACTGTGGCATTTCCGCCATGGCTAAAACACTTGAGCTTTTGAAGGTCCCTGACCTTAGTGTTTTGTCACCCAACTTTCCAAAAAGCTTAACTTGTTCCTTGCGCCGTGCCTATGATTGTTTCGGTATCTCAGCAGCTCACTGGGATGCCATATAATGGGCGTGTTGTTGGCGATGATAATCCGCCTGCTTCAGTGTTTCGGCTGCTCTAAGAGCCGCTTGACGCTTAGCTTGCTCAATCCTCCTCAGCTCCACCTGAGGAGAAGGCTGTTGACTTCTCGCTACCTTCATAGCTCTCATTTTTTGAGAATTTTGCAACAAATTAGATTTTCTTTTTCCCACCATGTTTAAAATTGGGAAACTGCCAATTTGGATTAAAGGGGTTTCCCCATCTCAGTGTATCAGCATATGTTTTTGAAAAACCCATGACAATTTTGTTTTTGCACTTGAATTTTATTGGAAATTTTTTTCAAAAGAACAAGTGGAGGGACATAAGAAAACAATAATGTGATACAAAAGCAACACAATAATAATACCATCATAACAATAAGAGTAATAATAATTCCTGCCAAATGGACTTTAAATAAATAATTTTTTAGTTGTCTTAGATGCATGTTAAGACAGAGGTCCAGTAGGAATAATGCAATATATAGAAGTTAGTACTTAAAACCCAACCATGAGACCCACGTCCCCCACTTATTCTTGAAAGAGGAGACATTACCCATTCTACATGATAATAAATGTTCCATAGTGCAGTTAAAAGTAACCCTCTAAACTATTTCAGGCACATTGAAGACTTGTGAACTTTTCCAAAGTTTGACTATTTTAGCTATTTTTTGGCTATTTTAGAATATGGAAAATAATACATTGATTGAGCGACATGTGGACCCCAGGTGAATGGATACTGCACAACTGTACATAATAGATCATAAATTTGATCTAACAATGTGTGATTTGCGGACAAGACCACCATACATGCATTTCCTCGCCACATCTCCACATCTCCAGTAAGTTTTGGATGCTGTACGCAAAATGAAGGCTAATCTGGAGGGTGTATAATACCATATGTATAGCAATTTCCTGAAGACTCCAGATACAGTGAGATACCTTACTAGGCAAAGAAAATACATCAGTCCATTGAGCATCTGAAAATACATGGCTGAGGTCAAATTCCCATTTAGACCTAAAGCCCAGTTGCAGTGGATATAGATGATCACAGATGGCTTTATAGGCATAAGAAATTCCCTTAGACACCTTAGCCTGACTATAAAAATATAAGGCAATTGGAGGAGCAGGGTTAGGACAAGAATATGGGATCCTACTCAGAAAATGACGGATTTGTAAGTATTTATAGAAATCCTGTTATGGGATCTTGTACACTTCACTGATGTGAGCAAAGGAGCATAACACCTGGTCTTGAAATAAATGACCTACGGTTTTTCTGCCTCTTTGGATCCATTGCTGGATATCCAAGTCCCAATGACTGTAAAATTTCTAAGGGAACAGTTGTAAGGTAAAACTGAAAAATATTCAATATGTTCAATATGGCTTAGTTTCCATACTTCTACAGCTGCCTGCATTGTAGGTAGAGACACTTTAACTGTAGGAGATGGGAACAACGCAACAACGTTAAGGAAGACAATCCTGAAACATATTTCTCAATATCTACCCAATGTTTTCCATTAACAATGTGGCACCAGGCTTTCGATTGATCTAAAATGGATGCAAAATAGCAGTGGAGCAAATTAGGACAATCAGCATGACAATTTTAACTGTGGAAATGTTTGTGTTTCCCATTAGATTTAATAAGAGAAGAAAAACAGCAGAGAAAAACAATGAAAAAAACTGTGGAAAAAAATGTGATGTGTTTTGCATCATTTTTTTCACTGTATTCCGCAACTTAGGGCCTTAGCCTTTAAGGGTTATCCGGGAAATAATAGTATTTGAAACCTAAGCTAAACACCTCTTCCCTGCCTACCCTTTATCTTAGTTTACAAAAAATGTATATTTAACCAGATTGCCGGGGCAGTCAGGAGACCTCCCCAGGCATATTTTCAGATTTTCTGGTGACGGTCTGTTTCCCGGAAACGGAACATCACCTATTCTAACCCCCCCCCCCCCATCATACTTTCTTATCTACCTGTCCGGATTTTCTGAGCATGGGACATCAATTCCTTCAGGTGTGTGGCTCCTCCTCTTCTTGACATTAGCTGGCATCTGTGTAATAGAGCCGGAGTGCCGACACATCGGCTTTATTGCACAGGTAGGGGTGACTGGCAGATGGCAGAAGTGTGAGAGAGGGAGGGGAAGGAAGTAAGACAGGGAGGTAGTGTGAGTCAGCTCTGAGTGAAGCGCAATGTGTTTCAGTAGTTGTAGGAAACAGAACAGGAAGCTACCCATGTAAACAAATGCAGAAGATGCCAGGAGCTCCCAGAGAAACTCAGAAATCAAGCAAAATACTGATAAAGGTATTTGATTGCAGTTATTAATCTATTAATAGCACTAACAAACCTTTTTTGAAAAATATTTTAGAAAATGTTAAAATATTTGATGCTCCATAGGTTCTCAATAGGATTGAGGTCAGGAGATGATGGTGGCCAAACCATGATTTTATCTTCTTTTATGTCCATAACAGCCAATGAGTCAACCATTTACCTCAGTTGCGTAACACTTCAAAGTTGGTTTTCTCCAAACCTACAAAAGTGACATACTTAATGAAGGTATGATGTTTATCACTGTAATATGCTCTTTAACACAATGTAGGCAGTTGAGTATGCTTGGGGGAAGTTGTAGACTTAAGGACCACTTTAACCATAGGGCTAATGGTGCACCCTTACCGTGCCCTATGGTTTCTGGGGCCCCCTCACCTGCCCCTGATCATGTGGGACAGTCCCACATTTAGGGCTCGTTCACACGTGAGCAAAGGGGAGGTTTTTGACAGTGGATTTCACGTCAAAAACCTCCCCTTTACAATGGTGGTCTATGCAGACCGCCAGGCTTCTTTTCTCTGCCAGCAGCAGTACCTTCCTATGTCGGCTCATTCATTTGAGCCGACAACGGAGGGGAAAGCTGCGACCGCGATGGTCGCAGCAGGCGGGTTTTGAGTAGGGAGAGACGCGGCTCACCGCGTCTCTCTTAGTGTCAAAACCCGCGCGGGCAGTTCACGTGTGAACTAGCCCTTAGGGTGCTGTCCCACTGTTCCAGGCGGCATTTAGTGATTTCTTTAGGACACTGCACTGGCATCCAGTCGCTCACTCCACTCCCAATTAGGCCCAATGAATGGGCTTAGTCGGGAGGAGGGAGTGTATTCAGGACAAATCGCGAGGTGAATCGGCATGAAGAATGAGCCGTTGTTTTTGGTTAGGATTTAGAGGCGGATACGGCCTTAAAATCCTGACCAAAACACCCCGTGTGAACTTACCCTAACAGTTTTTGGAGTGTGTTTCTCTATTGACACAAACTGGGCACAATATTTCAGCATCTAAATTGGCATATCTCTGAAAAAATTGCAAATTTCACTTTTCATTATGAGCTGCACATTAATTTTTGGAAATTAAATTAATTCAACACTCAAGGTTTAAAAATGCTTAGTTAGGCACTCGATAAATCCCTTCAGTGGTGTAGTTTAATTAAACTTAGATCACATATCTGAGCATTCCACTTTACTGGCAATTCAGTAGCTCTGCAAAAGTGGCATGACATCCAAAAACCAAACTGTGCTCCAAAAGCCAAAATAACGCTCCTTCTCTTCTGTGCTTGGCTGTGACCAAATAGTGGTTTATATCCCCGTATGGCAAGGACGTTATCCTTGTAATGTGCTCATACATGGTGGGCACTGGTGTTTGAGCAAACAGCAGGCCGCATTTGTGAAGGAGCGCTATGTGTGTTTGGATCACAGATTTAGATTGCTGGTCTTTGAATGCCATGTTACGTTTGCAGAGACCCTAAAATTGCCCTTACAAAATGGGGTCACTTCTTGGCGAATTCCAATTTACCGGCATCTCCAGGGTTCTGCAAAAACAACATGGCATCTATGGCATCCCTCTAAATCTACAATTCAAAAGCTAAAAAGCAGAGTGCTACTTCCCTTCTGAGGCTTTCTTTGTGCCCAAGCAGCAGTTTACGTTCCCCGTATGCAACATTTTTGTATCTAGGAAAACCCACTTAAGGCTAATTCTCCATGTAGCCGGCCGCAGCAAAAGAGCGCAGTGGGAAAAACCACAGTAGCAACGCATTGACATTTTTCCTGCATCTCTTTTCACAGAAAGTCCACAGAGGTTTCCTCTATGAACTTTCTACTTCCATTATACCTGTAGTGAAACCGCCAGCATTTCTGTAGCTATAATTGATAGAGATGATAGAGATTTGATCAAATACCTCCGCCGCATAGTTCTTGGTGTAAAAAAGCGCGAGGGAAGGAGGGAGGGGCATCAAATTTTTACTGCCCCTCCCTCCTTCCCTGGCGCTTTTTTACACCAAGAACTATGTTGCGGAAGTAAACAATCAAATATACTCGCTCATCTCTAATAATTGACATGCAGTAATTTCCAAAAACTGCTACGATTTTGAAAATCACAGCGCATCTGCACGAGATATTTTGTGGATGGGGCAGAGCTGACTGCGCTTGCCTGTGGCCATTTTCTTGTGACTGATTACACAGTAAGCTGGTGTAAGTGACCACAAGAAAATGGCCGTAGCATGTGCAGTCGGCTCTGCCCACAGCCCGATGGAAGAGCCCACTGTGCATGCCTAGAAGTTTGAAACCCAGGAAGGAAGAAGACGCAGAGAGAGGCATTTCAGACGAAGAGAGGCTTTTCTATATCATCCAGGGAGAGTCCGCATGGACCGAGGTGCCATTTTCCCGGCAGTGCGTGGGTGCCGCCATTTTCCTTGTGATCACCGGCACCCGGCGTAAACTCCAGGGCCGACGTCACATTACTATGACAGCCAGGAGCCTTGTGAAGGCTCCCCGGCTTGTCATTACATTGCTTCTATAGCAGGCTATGCCACATAGCCTGAAATACAAGGGCCGATATTTTGCAATGCATTGCAATGCATTAGCATTATAATGCATTGCATTGGTGATCAGACCCCCTGGGGTTCAAGACCCCTAGGGGGTCTAATAAATGCAAAAAAAAAAAAGTAAAAAAAAATATAATTTTTAAAAAAAAGTATTAAAAATTAAAATCCCCCCCCTTTCCCTAGAACACATATAAAAGTAGTTAAATACTGTGAAACACATACATGTTAGGTATCCCCGTGTTCGAAATCGCCTGCTCTACAAATCTATAAAAATATTCTTCCTGTATGGTAAACGCCGTAGCAGAAAAAAGTCAAAAGTTTTGATTCTGATAAATATTTGAATAAAAAGTGATCAAAGCAATAGCATTTCCCGAAAATGGTATAATTAATAAATACACCGGGCCCCGCAAAAAAAGACGCCCTATGCATCCCGTACATGGACGTATAAAAAAAGTTACCGCTGTCAGAATATGGTGACTTTTAGAAAAAAAATTTTTTAACACAATTTTGGATTTTTTTAAGGGGTTAAAATGTAAATAAAACCATATAAATTTGGTATCCCCGGAATCGTACCGAAACACAGAATACAGGGGACATGTCATTTTGGCTGCACAGTGAACGCTGTAAAACCGAAGCCCGTAAGAAAGTCACAGAAATGCATTTTTTCTTCAAATCCACCCCATTCTGAATTTTTTTCCAGCTTCCCAGTACATTATATAGAATAATTAATGGTGGCATCATGAAGAAAAATTTGTCCCACAAAGATTAAGACCTCATATGGCTCTTGGAGAGGAGAAATAAAAAAAAGTATGGGGTTTAGGAGGGGAGTCAAAAATGAAAAACGAAAGTCAAAAAATGCCATCGGCGGGAAAGGGTTAAGGCTATTTCTACGTGTTAGGGAGAGAAAATGGGATTCCAATGATTGGATCCCTTTAAAGCGGCTCTGTGATGAGGATTTTGCTGTTTTTTTTTGCAAATTCAGAAAACCCTTACCTAATTCTGCAATACTGAAATTTATATACATCAGAATGGATTCCTTTTTCAGCATAAATTTTTCTGTAAAACCCATTTAGAAGAATGGGACCGCCACGGAAATTGTGCCACATGTGAACACACTTTTTACCTTTATAGAAACATCTGCTCCAACAAACAAAACAGAGCATTAAAATGACAAAAATTCTTCCAAACTGCTATGTAAACTTAGAATATAAAAAATGTGTTGCTCAGCAAAAGCTGTCTTGTTTAGAATCATATTTTTTTAATAATATACTTTCAACAAATTGTTAAAACTGGAATTACTTTGCAACAATTAGATTGATCTATAACATTTAATCATGCTTTTTGTTTCTTGTTGTTAGTCACTTAAAGGTGAAGAGGTGGTTACTAGGGACTCTTAATTTGGATATTTAGTGAATGAGAGAGTAAAGAGTTAAGTATTGCTGGGAAATAAAAAGGGTGGGCAGTTGGAAATCCCAGCTACTTTGGCAGCAGACAGGCCTTTGTCCTGAAACTGGCGCCTGACGCCTGCCTGACGGGCAAAATACCTCCCCTCACCCAGGACAAAAGAGCAGAGAGAACCAGCATGCTGCTGCTCCCAATTAGGAGGCTTCCCTCCCTGTCCATTCTGCCTTTCTATATAGTAGCTCCCATCGCACTAGTCTCGTTTAATCATACAGCCATTGTCACAGTCTGTTATCTCCAGCTGAACAGTGTAGACCACCTGATCTCACACTTTGCAGAAAAACTGTGCATTGTCCTAACCAATCAATGTGTGATCAATAGACAAGTGGTCTGTGTGAAAAGTGGAAACAGATTCAAGCTAATTGAAACAAAACTACACTGTTGCCTTCATTCTTCTAGCCGAATAATAATTTGTGGGAAGTTTGCAATCAACAGCTTTATTTGTCTATGTGAAATAGATGTAGACAGGTTCTTTTACAAGACTTCATATAATGTATTACAATAGCTTATTAAGGTGTGAACTTGGACTTTACTAAGGATGAATAGTAAATGATTTGCTTGTCCTACAACAGAATGAGATGTTTGCTGCCATACTCTGACTGTGTAATTACCAATTAGCTTTGTTATTGTAAAAGTATAAAAAGATACCAATATTGAATTGTTTATTTCATTCACTAAATAGATCTTTTTTAATCTTAACAGACCAAAGCACTATTTTTTTCTGCATAGTTATGTGACATTGAGTGGCAAGTATTTTTTCCATTGTGAAAGTTAACAGCAAGAACGTCAGCTGTCATATATGTCAATCACAACTTCATGTTTTAAATGTGTGGCCTGAAGTATGAACTACCAGTTAAGGCACTGGGTAGTTGTGTTTGTGCAGGTTTAGTGTAAACAGACTGCAATGACTTTACACCAGTTAACTTTACTGGGAACCTGCACCTGTGTGTAGGTGCTATTAAGTAAAGGCTGTCAGGGGTTAAACGTCACCCCTGATTAGCAACACAAAAATGCTGCACAACAGCTTGGAGCTACCATGTCAATACACGGGCAATAGTATATTCCACAGAGCGCTGCTGGCAGCACCACGGGCTGGAACAGCAACCACTGCACAGAGCCCTTAGTCAGGCTACGTGCCTAGCAGGGGTAATGCGCTCAGGACTCTTTGATTAGAACAGATAGTTAAGTCAGCTTTTTGGTCCCTAACGGCAGTGCCCTGGTTGGGCCAAGGAATGCTATCTTAGTAGCCTAGTCTGGCAACCTGCCTAAAATCGAAACCTAGCCCTGACCTCCTGTTCAAAGAATTTTAGTTAAAGTGTGAGCACCCAGTGGGAGTCGGCTAACACTATAAAACGGCAAGTCCCTGCCCACAGGGCGGTGGCCATAACTTCACTGAACATGCTCAGTATGGGCAAAATGGGACTTAGTAGCCGAGCGGCTCCAACAGGTCCGAGCATGCTCAGTAGGGAGAGAATGGGACTTAGCCTCTGTGCGCCTCCAAAAGGTCTGAGCATGCTCAGTAGGGGAAGAATGGGACTTAGCCTCTGAGCGCCTCCGAAAGGTCTGAGCACGCTCAGTAGAGGAAGAATGGGACTTAGCCTCTGAGTGCTGCCAAAAGGTCCGAGCATGCTCAGTAGGCAGAAAGCTGGACTTAGACTCCACACATCCCACTGCACGACGCCAAGAGCGAGAGCTGGGTTAACCCGCAGGTGGCGCAGTGCGCTGGAAGGGAAACCTGAGGGACCCCATCCTAACAGCCACCTTAGGCTGAAGATAAGATAAAATAATCCTTTAATAGTCCCACCATTGGGAAATTCAGTGTGTTACAGCAGCATAGATAATACAGTAATATAATTCAAGAAAGAACACATACAAGCTTAGGATAGCAGATAGAAAATATACTAGGAGTCATAGCAACTAGGAAGAAAAAAGAAAGACTCAGGATCATTTAGTTCTCTTTGCGGAGTGCTCTTCCCTTAGTCTGATGTTGATTATACAGCCTGACCGCGGTTGGTAGGAAGGATCTCCGATAGCGCTCCTTCTCACTGTTGTTGTGAAGCAGTCGGTCAATCCTTCTGTCTCCCACCACTTATACTGGGTCTAGCGGGCTCCCCAGGACAGTGCTGGCCCTTCTATATCAGCTTGTCAAATCTGTTTCTGTCTCTGGCTGGTATTATACTCCCCCAGCCAGCGACTCCGAAGAAGATGGTTGATGCTACCACAGAATTGAAAAAGCAGAAGTGCCCCCTGGACTCCAAAGGGCCTCCGAAGCAACATGTTGCGGAAACGCAGATTTTTTGTTGCACATTTTGTTGTGTTTTTTTCAGCCAAAGTCAAGAGTGGATTAAGTAGATGGTAGAAGTATTACTATATAGTATTACGTACTATATATTTGTCTCCGCTGATTTTTTTTCCTCCAACAAAGATGTAAAACTAGCCTAAAGTGGGTTTTAGCTGAAGGCAAGAGCCAGACAGCATGCTACTGACAGGGCCCCAGGGCAGAAACACAGTGGCAAGGGCTAGGCAGCAAGCTGCTTCTGAAAAATAAATTCATGGTGGCAACATTTTAGGGATTTGTGTATCAGTGTCAGGTAATATTTGTATATAGATATATATTGGGTAAATGTCATCTTCCTGATTTTGGCGAGAGCAACTACCCATCTAATGTATAAGGGCCTTCTGACTCTTCTCTGATGGTTATCTTACATACAGTGATGTCTATAAGTGTTGGAACCCATGAATGTTTTAAATAAAATTAAGGATTTTTCCCAGAAAATTATTGCAATTACACGTTTTGTTATACACATGTTTATTTCCTTTATGTGTATTGGAAAACACAAAAAAAAGCAAAAGAAAAAAAAAGAAGCAAATTGGACATAATTTCACGCAAAACTCCAACCTTTTCAAAAATTGTGGGTAAATATCTTTTTTTTAAGCATGTGATGCTTATTCAAATTCACCTGTAGCAAGTAACAGGTGTGAGCAATATAAAAATCATACCCGAAACTAGATAAATAGGAGAGAAATTGACTCAATCTTTACATTGTGTGTCTGTGTGTGCCACCCAAAGTATGCAAAAGAGGAAGAGCAGAAGAGTAAAGGAGTATACAGCCCATGACACTGTAACTAATCTCCCTGGACATGGAAAGAAGAGAAAAATTGATGAAAGGTTGCAATGCAGGATAGTCCAGTTTTGGATGAGCAGCCCCAATCAAGTTCCAAAGAATTTCAAGCTGTCATGCAGGCTCAGGGTGCATCAGTATCAGCACAAACTATCCCTCGATATTTAAATAAAATTAAATGCTATGGTTGGAGACCCAGTAGGACCCCACTGCTGACAGAGAGACATAAAAAAGCTAGACTGCAGTTTGTGAAAATGTACATATGTTAAAATCTCTCTGGGAAAACGTCTAGTGGACAGATGAGATCAAGATACAGCTTTTTTGATAAAGCACATCCTTCTACTGTTTATGGAAAAAGGAATAAGGCCCACAAAGAAAAGAACACAGTACCAACATTCAAATATGGTGGAGGTTCAAAGATGTTTTGGGGTTGTGTTATGGCCTCTGGCAATGGGTGCCTTTGAAATGTGCAAGGCATTATGAAATCTGAAAATTGCCAAAGGATTTTGGGTGTCAATGTAGAGTCCAGTGTCAGAAAGCTGGGTTTGTGTCCTATGTCATGGGTCTTCCAGCAAACATATTTCAAAAAGCACACATTTTCAAATGTTAGGAGCAATGGTTACATGATGGTACGCACACGTGGTCAGGCTCTGGACAGGACAGGCAAACCATTAATAGAGATGAATCCACCGCTCGCTTCCTGTGCCTGTCTGCCGAGACGGTGACGCTAAGCCAGTCCAGGACAGCTTGTCCTGGACTGGCTTAGGTCAGCAAAAATGCCGCCCTCCCCCGGGGCCCCGGCATAGCACCGCCTGAAGCGGTCACTTCAGGTTGCCTCACGGGAGGTGCGGCGCTGACGGAACCTATATTCTTCTATGCTAATGTATATGCACAATGTATCTCATCTTGTAGATTAGAAGCAGCCCAACTGTGTACTTGAGCCTCCTTTAAATTGGATGTTTTGCCCCCACTAAACGTATCCTTTTGGTGTAATATTGTAATCACTCATTCCATTATTACATTTGCACATATAAAGTTTCTTTCGATGCTAAGAACTCCTTCTTGGTGCATTATTTCTTTTGTCAGTGAGTGTATAAGTGTTAAAGAAATCAATTAACTATATTGGCAAGGTTTTCTCAAATACATAGTAGATGAGATTGGATGAAGACACGTGTCCATCAAGTTCATCCTATAACCCTACAGTGTTCATACAGAAGAAAGAAAAAAGAAAACCCCTTGAAGCTCATGCCAATGCCCCTTGTCAGGGAAAAAAATCCTTCTTGACTCCAGTCTGGCAGTTGGTATGAAAACCTGGATCATTTTTTTTTTTTTAACAAAATCTAAAACCTATAACCCATAATATTTTTTGGACTGGGAAAGTCATCTAGACCCTCTTTAAACTTGCAAAATCAATCCACCTTCACCACATTCATTGCTAAAGAGATCCATAGCTTCACTGCTCTTCTAGTAAAGAATCCTTATGTTGCTGGAGAAACTTTCTCTCCTTCAGATGTAGAGGATGTCTCCTTGTCACTGTCACTGGCCTAGGAGTAAAAAGATCCTTAGAAAGTTTTTTGTGCCGTCCTTTCATTTATTTGTATTTTGTTAGAAGATCTCCCTGTATCTTTTTTCTAAACTGAATAACCCCAAAACTGTCATTTTATTACACTCCATCCATTCCTCTAATAATCTTGTTTACCTGCTGCCCAAATCGTTTTCATTGGCAGTCTTTCCCAGTAATTTACTATTAAGTACATAATCATACTTTTTTTTTTTTTTTAACCAAAATGCATAACCTTACATTTGTGAACATTAAACTTCATTTGCCAAGTCTCCGTCCATGCTTCCAGCTTCCTTAGATCCCCCTGTATTATTCTACTATCCTCCTCATTTTTGATCACCTTACAGAGTTTATTATCGTCTGCAAATATGGACACCCGGCTTTGTAAACCCTCTACCAGGTCATAATAAATGAATTATATAAAAAAAACTGCATTAGTACAAATCCATAACATACAGCGCTGAATGAACACTAGCACATTATAAAAGATGCTACTAAATATACAACTGCATACTGCATGCTATTTGACTACCAAGAAGATCAGGCTGAATATATATCATTATAAATGTATATCTGACAGGTGCTTTTGGATGCACATGATATGACAGTTGTAATTATAGATTCTGTAAGCTGGGGGGCAGCAAACCCTTTGTGAAGGAATCAGACATGTCCATAAAGTTTTGTGTGGCTCACTTCATCCAAGAGTTCAGTAAGACAGATATTTCATCTTTCACATTTAGTTTTATAGACATCACAAAGGTTCTTAAGACAGCTGAGAATCCACCCTAGAGGAAACATAACAAGCCCAACCCCCACAAATCACCAACCCCCACAAATCAATTGTACCTAAACTCAAGCTTGAATTTGCCAGCCTTTGGAAGCAAATCCACCATACTATCCTATTGGTTCAGCTGACTTCTGCTACGACTTGAATGAAGCTGAAATCATTGAAAGAAGAACTAGAGCAGAAATTAATGCATCACCATGGACACATACAACCAGAACACATTTCTATAAATTCCTACCCCATACCCCCGAAAAAATGAGATTAGCTAATAGACATCTGAAGGTACTAAAGGGAGGGTGGCTGAGATAAAGCACCTTCAGATCCCTCAAGGCAGAAGAGGAAGACACCAGGCAATATTGATTGCAGCATATTGACAAATCTGGTGGTAGAGTGTTGTTTTCATCTTCTTCCTTACCAGAATTACCTGAACTGTAATCGTTCAAGTAACACCTGTGAACATGGAGTGGAGGTGGATCAACTTGGGTGCTGCTTCTATTCATGTGACCCTTAGAAATAACCAGCCAATCCAAGGTTCATGAGAAAAAAACACATGGCCAGGGTAGAGTGAAAGAAACTTCCAAGATTTTATGTTGTTAAAATATCAATGTGTAACTCATAATTTCTGGTAAAGTAACTTCAAACCTTAGGGCTATTTCACACGGGGTTACTTGGGCCGGATTTTGATGCGAAATCCGTGTCAGAATCCAGCTAAAAAAAAAAGCCTCCCATTGAAATCAATGGGAGTCGGTCATTTTCTTGTTCCCGCTCGCAGAAAAAAGAAGCGACATGCCCTTTCTTCAGGCGGATTCCCCGGCTGAATCAGCCTCAGACATCCATCCGCCTCGCAACACCTCCCTCCCAACTAGGCCCATTCATTTGGGCCTAATCCGGAGCGTAATGCCACGACTGGATGCCGATGCATGAATCTAAGGTGGCCTCCATGTCAAATTCCAGTCCGAAAAACTCACGTGTGAACTAACCCTTATTACTCTGTATTAAATTTGAGTCAAGTATCTAAGCATACCTTAGGCCCGATTCAAGCACTTTTCTCTCCGCATTTTTCATGTGGAAACCGAGTGGAAACCACATGGACTGCATTATAGTCTATGGGGTCCGCGGGTTCTCTTAGGTAACTGCTTTTTTATGTGGATTAGGTTTCCATTCGGGGGGGTCACTAAGTGGACCCCCATGTACGGAAAGCAGAACACCAGATGTGAACTGGGCCTTAGACTATTTAGTTTGACAAAACAGCAAAATAGCTGATTTTCATACAGGGAAAGTCACCAAACATTAGATGTTTTTGTCAATATTCATTCAGCTATTCTGTAATGCTAATATTTATATACTATGTTAAGCCAGATATTCCATTCATCCTTTAGAAACACATCAGTTTTTAAGTTGATATCATGACATTTCGTTTGAACAGTGCTATTATTTGGTGAAGTGCTAGCATTCTTCTTTTGCAGTGGTTCACATGCTAGGCTTTCTTCAGTGAATCTGAAGACTATATATGTTTTCTTTTTTTTTAAGGGAAACGTGTCACTACAGAATAAGCGGGATGCTGCCTTGCTGTGTAAGAAAAGCAAACCTCCACACCCAAGCACCTAAAGCTGATCTTACTGTCTATTGTTCACCAATTACTAATCCAAGTGAAGAATCAATAGGCTGTGATGCTTTAAGATTTCTAAAACTTCTCTTTTCTTTGAACATAGTATTACTATTAACAATGGCAGTTGAAAGTGATTTAGGACATAGTCTAACATGATCTGAAGAAGCCAATAGCTTTGTGAAAATCTCTTTTTTTTCTAGTCATCAGGAGTTTTAGGATTATGTCGACTTAGTTTACATGATGAGAATGATTCTGTGGCACAAATCTATTACAAGTTTGCAATTTATTGCTTTTCATTTCTTTATGGCAAGCTGCCATTTAAAATTACCCTTATATTACCATAGTAACAAGTTATACGTAGTGTAGTGTTCAAGCCATCAGTTCTTACTTCACACATATTATTTATGCCTGATCATCAGGTAAGTATATATATAGTAGCAATAACTGAAATCAAGAACACAAGTAATATGTTGAAGGGGATAGCATTTATTAGGACAGCTTGATTTGGGAAAACTCTGTTCCCTTCTCCCTTCATCAGGTTCAAGTCTTATAATATGTTCCATAATGTGTGTGTGTATATATATATATATATATATATATATATATATATATATATATACAGGGCTGCCATCAGGAATTTTGGGGCCCCATACAGCCTAAGTGGCCATTTTAAAACTACTTTATTTTGCGACATACCCATTCTGTATTACATTTCCCTTTATTTAGCAGCATTACAAGGCTTAATCAGATTCTATTTGCAGGTAAAATCTGCTACGTGTGAAAGCGCCTATAGAGAGCCAACACCATCTATAAGAGCTCTCTTAATAAATCCTCAGGGCTTTTTCACATTGCGTTTTTGGCCTCCCTTGCCGGGATACGTTGGCAACCAGTCAGAATCAGCTGTCAACTTATCCCTGCATGAAGAACTGGCCATTAAAAAAAAGGGGGGGCTGCAGTTCTCCATGCAGGGATAAGTGGGGAGCTGATTGTGACTGGTTACCAACGTATCCCGGCAAGGGAAGCCAAAAACGCAAGGTGAACACTCCTTTAAAGTGAAAGTCCCACCCCCAAACAGGCTGCATTGCTAGTAGCATAGCAGCCTACATCATTATTAATAGAAAGCACACGTACCTTTGGAGGTATTGTGTGCCTTGTAGTTCTCCAGCTAAAAACTTATATATTATATATTATTGCCCCAGTTCCCTCTCCGCAGTGCTGCACACCCGATGCCCCCCCCCCGTCCACCTTCTAACATCTTTCCATTGCCCCCTGTACCCATACCTCCCAACTTTTGAAGAACCGAAAGAGGGACAAAATGTGCGGCGCTCTGCGTGCTGCGGCAAATTTAGCCCCGCCCACTTTTATGTTGACTCCGCCCATTCTCATTCATTTTTCATGTGCCCGCACACAGTATAATACTCCTACAGTCACCCGTAAATTATGTCCCCCCCCTCTATCTCTCCCCGAGCTTCATATACACCCTTCATCTGCCCCCAGATTCATGTCCCCCCCATCTCTTCCCCCAGATTAATGTCCCCCCATCTCTGCCCCCAGATTAATGTCCCCACATCTCTGCCCCCAGATTAATGTCCCCACATCTCTGCCCCCAGATTCATGTCCTCTCCATCTCTGCCCCCAGATTCATGTCCCTTCCATCTCTGCCCCCAGATTCATCTCCCCTCCATCTCTGCCCCAGATTCATCTCCCCTCCATCTCTGCCCCCAGATTCATCTCCCCTCCACCTCTGCCCCCAGATTCATGTCCCCCATCTCTTCCCCCAGATTCATGTCTCCACATCTCTGCCCCCAGATTCATGTCCCCCATCTCTGCCCCCAGTGTCATGCCATCCTCTCCATCTCTGCCCCCAGTGTCATGCCATCCTCTCCATCTCTGCCCCCAGATTCATGTCCCCCATCTCTGCCCCCAGTGTCATGCCATCCTCTCCATCTCTGCCCCCAGTGTCATGCCGTTCTCTCCATCTCAGCCCCCAGTGTCATGCCGTCCTCTCCATCTCTTCCCCCAGTGTCATGCCTTCCTCTCCATCTCTGCCCCCAGTGTCATGCCTTCCTCTCCATCTCTGCCCCCAGTGTCATGCCGTCCTCTCCATCTCTGCCCCCAGTGTCATGCCGTCCTCTCCATCTCTGCCCCCAGTGTCATGCCGTCCTCACCTTCATCTGCCCCCAGTTTCACGTTCCACCTCAGTACACATTACTCTTACCTTCTTCCACGTTCCCACGCTGCTCTCCAGGCGCCTCTCTCCCTCACTGGCGCACAGTTGTAGACGCGATGTGACGTCATCACATCGTGTCTACACAGCCAGTAGGCGGCGTTCAGCGGCGAAGAGAGGAGCTGACACAGGTCAGCTCCTCGCTTTGCCGCTGCGCGCCTCTCTCGCTGACACATATGCGGCTGAAACGAGGAACTGACAGGTCAGCCCCTCCTTCAGCCGCATATGTGTCAGTGAGAGAGGCGCGCAGCGGCGAAGCGAGGAGCTGACCTGTGTCAGCTCCTCGTTTCAGCCGTATACCGTATAATGACTGCTGCGGGCGCCAGGGGTCGGCACACGGTGGCAGTCCAAAACCGGGACCCCCCCCATTTCTCAATTTGGCCAGGCCCCTGACGCCAGTAGCAGTAATACTGGCCTATCAGCGGCCCTATATATATACATATATATATACAAACACACACACGTCACCCTGTCTTTGCCATTAAAACTGTGTACATTTGCAAAAAGTCAGGGATTTTGTAGAATTACAGTCATGTATAGGATTATCCACTTATTTCGGGTGATAATGATCATCATTTTCATATGTAGGTTAAAACACAGTGGTGTAACTCATGATCACATGAGGTGCGACTGCGACGGGGCCTGGAGTGGTACGGGGCCTGCAACTATCTGGAAATGGCCTGGGCCCCGGACAACCATGATAGTGGTTGGGTAAAGCCTTGTTCTCCGACTACTATAATTATTGCTAATGGAAAGGGGCTCCACCGTGCCCCATTTAATTAAATGCCAGCCCAGGGGAGGTGTATAGAAATAAAAAAAATACTTATATTCACCTGTCCTGGCTGAGCATCCACTCCGGGGCTCTTTCTGCCAGTAACTGAGGTCACGCAAGCGGTCACCTGGGTTGTGCCGCTGTAATGACGTCATTGCGCAGACCACAGGACAAAGCAAGGATGCCCCAGAGAGGTGAGATTAGGTGAGTATAAGTGTTTTTTTATTTTCAATCACTACTCCTGGGCCTCTACTTAGTATACTCTGGGGTCTGAGAGATGTCAATTCCTCCCTGCTGTGCCGTATACTCGACTCTGCTACATATCAGATGTAGCAGAGCTGAGTATACGGTAAAACAGGGATGAAGCAGAAGAGTGGCAGGATGCGGTAAATCCATAGGAATGAATGGAAGTGGCAGACTTTGCCGGCGTCTGGCTGCTTAACCCCCTGTGTGCCGGCCACTTCCATTCATTCCTATGGGTGTGTGCTATTAGAAACGGAAGTTTCGAATAGTATTTGCTCATCTGATACTATAGCTTTTCCCACAATGATTGGCCAGTAGCCAAGCATTGTAGGAAATAACCTCCGACCTCGATCCCGCCGGAAAAGATCGGGATCAGAATTCCGATCGCGATCGTGAAATTTACTCGATCGCCGTTCGGAATCCGAACATTTCAGATCCCGATCGCTCAACCCTATTATTTAGAAGAGCAAGCACCTCAAGGGAAAGAGCTGCATTTTGCACATTCGGGTCAGAGGGGGAAGCAGTCGGCAAGGAGTACAGATTGATGTAATATATTCCTGTAATCTCAGTGGGGTCATAAATTATAGTCTCATCAGAGTGCAGAAGGGCATGTGCAATACCTCTCTCCACTTGATTTCAAATTTGTTTAGCTAAGTGTGTCTTATTGGGCCTGTTATAACAACACTGCTTTGTGTAAAGGAGTATCTTATCAACCCACCGAAGGAGATCTGTAATCTGAGCCCAGAAGTCTATCAGTAATTTTAGGAGGAATCTCATCAGGTGTAACAACATGCGGTGTTCACTTCATCGCAACCAGGAGCGAAGGTCATTAATATGGAAAGTGGCATCAAGTTTGAGTTTAGTGCCCAAGTCAATACAATGACCTCTGATTACCATCCCTTTTGGGCTTCCCAAAGTGTTCCCCATAACTTACATACTCACTTTTTACCACTCGCTGTGCATTCACGTCTGGGAAACCAATGCTCACTACGCCACTTGATAAATTGTTTGAAGAGTGCAGTTTTTACAATGGGGTCACTCCTTAGGGCATTCATTTTTATTGGTACCTCAGGGATTCTGAAAAATTGATACGGGATCCAAATACCAAACATCTAAATCTACATTCTCCAAGTCACATAGCACTTTGCACATGTACAATATGCTGTGTATCCAACCTTCACTTTAGGTCAACATGTATGATAATGTTGTACCCAGAATAACATACAAATGTGTGTCCAAATTGCTGTTTGGGCACACAGCTGGGCACAGAAGGGAAGGAGCGCTATTTGGTTTATGGAGTTGGGATTAGATGGTTTGTTCTTTGAACACTTTCGCAGAGCCTCTTGAAATGCCAGTAAAGTGGAAACTATAGCCCTGAAGGAATTTATCCAGGGGTACAATGAGCCTTTTTAACCCCCAAGTGTTGAATTAGATTGTTTTCCAGATATGAATATGCACCTGATGGTGAAAAATAAAATACAGGATTTCAGTGGACAATATGTTGTGGCCAGCTTGTATGAGAGACAGATGCTCCAAAAGCTTGAAATGTCATATCTCTGGAAAAATTGCAGTTTTTACTTTACAGCTGCACATTCTGGAAACTAAAATAATGCAACATACAACAATTGCTTGGTATGCCGCATTATAAATCCCTTGAGGGTATAGTGTTATGGCCAGCAGGATATATTAAAAAATACTAAAACAAACAAATATCCTGTGGAGTCCACTGGGCTCAGAACTGCAGGGCGTACAGGTGTAAACAAGGCCCGACAGTTAAGCTCACTGCCGGGCTACACCTCAAACTAAATGCTCCCTGTTACTTCACAAGGAAACTGCCACTGCAGGACAAGCAGCCGCCTAAGTGAATACTAAGTCTTGGTGGTTACTTCACCACAAGACAACAGAAATGACCGTGTGCTCCCAGCAGCTTACTGGGCAGCACTAGCACCACAGCTATCTGCATCTGTAGTACCACAAGTGGCAGACTGCCTAAGGTAGGACTTGCACAATAATAACAAAGGTACAGGGAACCCTCAATTTTAACCCATAAGGGAATTTCTGCCTAACTAGGCGGCTTACTGCCAACTAAGTCTTGCACAGACAAACAAGTGGATATTGAGAACCACACAGGAACCCATGCATGCCCACACAGATATTTGCAAATGAAGTTTGATATTAGAGCGCCAGGTGTCCGAACCAGCCTCCTTAAATAGGAAGAAGGCAGGACCGATCAGAAGCCCAGGGGCTACAAGCCAGACATCGATTGGCTGACACCAGTGTCAGTCAGCATGCTGACCACGCCTATCGGCTGCAAAGGGATTAACCCCATACATGCTGGACTGAGCCGAAATAGTGGAACAGGCTGCGACTGTGATATCATGGCCGCACCTGCTACACAATCCTAACATATAGTTTCCAAAATGGGGTCATATGTCTGCAGATTTCATTTAACTGGTGATTCAGGGACTCTGAAGTTGCATGACATCCAAAAACCAAACTGTGTTCCTTCCCTTCTATGCCCAGCTGTGTGCCCAAACAGCAGTTCATACCCACGTATGGCATGGACACTGAAATAGCATATGTCGGAATATTTAAATTTTCATTCTGCATCATCCACTGCACATTTCTTTTTAAAAAAACATCTCTTGGGTCAAAATGCTCATTATACCTCTTTATATATTCTGTGAGGGGTGTAGTTTCCAGTGTACTAGTACTTTAGGGGCTCTGCAAATGTAACATGGCACCCAAATGTGATTTCAGAAAATCTGCCTCAAAAAGTCAAATAGGGTTCTTTCTATTCTGAGCACTGCACATACTATATAATATATACTATATTTTATGACCTTATATGGATTATTGCCCTGTTCAGGAGAGATAGTGTAACGAACTATGTGGTGATTTTTTTTTTTTTTTAATTATTATTTAACCTCTTTTGAAAATGGACGGTTTATTGAAATAAATTTTCATTTTCTCATCCCAGGGCTAATGAAATCTGTGAAATAGCCATGAGGATAAAATACTTGTGTAATTTCCAAAATGTAGTCTTTTTTTGTGGGGTTTCCATTGTATTGGTATTTTAGGCAAATATTATATGGCAGGTGAAAACTATTCCAGCAAAAGCTTCTCTTCAGAAGCGCAGTGTCGCTCCTTCCCTTTGGTGTGCTGTTTACACCCACATGTGGGGTATTTCTGTGCTTGTGAGAAATTGCATAAGAAACTGTGAGATGCATTTTCTTATTTAACCCCTTGTGAATGTTTAAATTTAAGGGATAAATTTATGTATTTTGAAAAAAATGAAATGTCTAAATCTCTTCTACATATTGTTTTAATTTCCATAAAATGCTTAAAGGGTTAAGAAAGATTCCAATATGCATTTTTGAATTATTTGAGGGGTGCAGTTTTCAAAATGGGCTGATTTATGTTGGATTTCTAATATATAGACCTTTTTAATCCTCTTCAGAACTGAAATGGTCCCTCAAAAAATGAGTTTAGGATATTTTCCTGAAAAATTGCCCTTAGACTTAAAAGCTTTATAATATTGAAAATAAATTTAAAAATTAATAAAAGATGATGCCAATAAAAAAGAGAGATATGTTAGATAATATTTATGAATGTACTTGGGAAGTACCACTATCTGAAAAGCAGTATTTCACATTTTGTAAATTGCTAATTTTTCTAAATTTCCAATCTTGTTCTTTGTAAATAAATGCATAAAATATTGATCAATGTTTACCACTAACATGAAGTAGAGTATATCATGAAAAAATTATCTCAAAACCACTTGTGTAATTAAAAAGCGTCTCAAAGTTATTGACATATAAGTGACATATGTCAGTTGAAAATAAAATGGAGCTTTGTCCTTAAGGCAATTTTTGGCCATGCCCTTAAGAAGTTAAAGGGTCTGTCTAGCTTCTAAACCAGGGGTCGACAACCCCTGGCACGGGTGCCACCCTTGGCACGTGGGCATATCTTGCTTGCATGGCAGCCTGCACAGGACCTGCATCTATTAAGAGGAGAGGGAGCGTCCTTCAGTGCTCTGCTACAGCAATGATATAGGAGCTCCCTCTTCTCTTGAGAGAGAGAAAGAAAGAAAGAAAGAAAGAAAGAAAGAAAGAAAGAAAGAAAGAAAGAAAGAAAGAAAGAAAGAAAGAAAGAGGAAAGCCCAGGAGGCCGAACTCACACTGTGCAGTACGAGGACCCTGCCTGGATCCTGCTCCTGCTTTCTGCACCCTGCAAAGAAAAGGAGGAGAGGAAGCTCCATACAGCAGAGTGAGATTAAAAAACACCAGGTACATGCTGGGATTGCTATTCCTATTAATTCCAGGCATTTGGGGTTATTAATTTAATCCCTCACATTAACCCCTGTGTGCCTCATATAAGGGTTAGAAATATGTGAGATATATGGAGGTAATAATAAAGGACCTTAATAATGAAGATACCTAATTAGTACCTCCATATGTCTCTCACATATCAGTAACCCTTATGTGAGGTACACAAGGGTTAATGTAAGGGACATTATAGGGTTAACTGCTATTACTATGAGGCACGTGGAGTTACTAAACTGTAATGCACATGACCAGACTTTGTATCTGCAATCGTGGATAAAATTATGGACTATTATATTTCAATGGGCCCAGACACACAATCGTCGTTTTTGCGGCTGTGTTTCCCCGGGGCCAAATTGAAGAGCTGCAAATTATGGAGCAGGTCCATTATCTGTCCTATACCTTTCCTATCTTTCTCCACATTTGCAGCCCTGTTACTTCAATTTTAATGTATAAGTCAGTGAATACCACATCTGTGCCATTTCTGTGCAGGAGGCCTAAGACTGAAGCCCCACGTTGCGGAAATGCAGCATTTTTGTTGCAGATTTTGCTGTGGTTTTTTTGAGCCAAAGCCAAGAAAGGCTACTAATGAATGGGAAATATCTAGGAAGCTTCTTATATGTCTTCCTTCTGCTTAATCCACTCCTGGCTTTGGCTCAGACAAACGCAGCAAAATCTGTAACAAAAAAATCTGCATTTCCGTAACGTAGGAACATGCAGCTTTTTTTTGTTGAAGTTGTAGATGCAGTTTTAGTTTTTGGAGCCAAAGCCAAGAATGGCTTCTAGAGTAATGAGGAATATATAGAAAGTTCATATACTTTTATCTTCTGCTCAATCCACTCCTGGCTTTGGCTCAAAAAACTGCAACAAAATCTGCACCAAAAAAAGCTGTGTTTCCGCAATGTGGGGCCTTAGCCTTAGGTCTTAGGCTGTTTCTTTTCAGATGGTGGCACACTGTGTACCCAGGTGCGGCTATAGCCAAATCCAGTCCCCAGGATTGCCTCAGGCGGCAGAAACCCTAGGTTCACCCCTGAGTGTGACATCACCCAACAGGTGTTACCTCACTCTACTCCCAGTCGCATGTATTTACCACTAATTGCACATGTACTTACAAGACTTCTAATGGAAAACTACAGGTGTATCTAGGCAAAAAGTGGTAAACGAAGACCTCATCTGTGATTTTGTGATTTTTTAATTTAAATTGGCACACCGAACAAAAAAAGGTTGTCTACCCCTGTTCTAAACCAATAACAATGCATGGGCCTTTAATAGTAGCAGAAATAAAACTTGATATTACATCCTGGGTGTCAGTGGTGTAACCACCAAAGCCTGGGCCCCCCAGCAAAATTTTGACTTGGGACCCCCCACCATAGCATAGCGCCCCTTTCCTGGCCCCCACACAGTATGACACCCCATTTACACACATTATAATTAGAGATGAGCGAACACTAAAATGTTCGGGGTTCGAAATCCGATTCGAACAGCCGCACACTGATTGACTGTTTGAACGGGTTTCGAACCCCATTATAGTCTATGGGGGGGAAATGCTCGTTTCAGGGGTACGCAACGTTCGATCAAATTCTACTTACCACGTCCATGAGTAAGGATTGGGCTGGATTCTTCTCCCTGCGCAGCGTCCCCGCGTCCTCTTCCGGCCTTGAATTCACTCTGCTAGGCTTCGGGCCTGGCAGAGTGAATTCAGAGCCGGAAGAGGACGCGGGGACGCTGCGCAGAGAGAACACTTCTAAAGGTAAGAGAAGAACCAGCGTTGATTGGCAATGTATAGCATTCTGCCAATCAACGCGGTTCTGCATCGAATCCTAACTTTGAACAGCTAGTAGTACTCGATCGAGTACTACTCGCTCATCTCTAATTATAATGTCTCAAAGTGACCTCCAGACAGTATAATGTCCCATAGCGTCCCCTCCATATAGTATAATGTCCCATAACAGCCACTCCACACAGTATAATGTCCCACCGTGGCCCCTGTACACACAATATTACGCCACACCGTGGCCCATGCACACACAAACTGTTATTCCCCATAGTGACTCCTGTACACAGTATTATGCCCCACCGTGGCCCCTGCACACACAGTATTATGCCCCATAGTGGCCTATGCATACACTATTATGCCCCCATAATGGACCAACCATGAACAAGTAGTGGGGAGTGTGCTGGAGCCCGGGAGAGGTAAGTAACTGTGATTTTATGTTTGTATTCTTCCCTGAGTCTCGGATCATTATTATCTGGGGTCTGAAAAGACCGCAGAGTATAATAACTGTTCATGGTCTACCATGGGGCATAATAATGTGTGCAGGGGCCACTGTGGGGCATAGTAGTGTGTGCAGGGGCCACTATGGGGCATAATACTGTGTGCAGGGGTCATTATGGAGCAGGATTGGTTAAGGGATTAAAGATAAGATAAGATAATCCTTTAATAGTCCCACAATGGGGAAATTTCAGTGATACAGTTTCATAGATGGTACAGTAGTATATAACAAGAGAGGAAAAACACATACAAGCTCATGGCAGATAGAGAAATACTAGGAATCATAGCAACTAAAAAAGAAAGAAACACAGACACACTGCAGGATCATTTAGTTGATTTTAGTTTAGTTTAGTTGAGTTCATTTTAGTTTAAAATGATACATTTTGGTGGAAATGTTATTTCAGGTCCTCCAGGAGTAGGATTTAAAGATTATAAAGTGCTTACATCTTCAAGATAGTCACATGCTTCAGATATACTGGGACAAATCTGCTGTGTGTGAGCATACTATTAACCTTATTTCCCGAAAATAATAATGGTAATAATATAATACATACAATAATTTTATATTTGTATAATTTATCTAATGTTTTTCCTTTGCTGTTTTTTTGTACATAAATGTAAAGCGTCCAAATACAATTCATGTCTCCGCTGCCATGGAGGATCAGGCACTGTAGCTTTATTTTATCAGCTAGTTTCCCAAGCATTACCAATATCCTATTTCCTTAGTCTGCCACTAGATGTCACTGTTTGTTAAATCCCAATTTCTGGAATATTTCATTATTGGGCATTTCCAAAATGGAATTAGTACATCAAATAATCATATCATTTAATTTGCAATTATATTTTTTTTTATTAAAGACAAGATTACCTGTATGGTGTTATTTCTATTTATAAGGTATATTCACATATCCCTTTTTAATTCTAATTATTAAGTATTCTAACATACAGTAAAATGATGTGTTGGAAAGTACTCTAGGGGGCACTTTGAGTATATGATATAGTTTAATAACATGGTAAAAATATCACATCATCTACTGACCTGTTTTCAGCAACTCTTTTTTAGTGCTGTAGCTTTAAGTTTACTTTGTATTGGAAATGGAACTATGAACTTTACGTAGAAGTACACATTTTTGTATCAGAAGTTTCTCATACCATGAGCAATTCTGACAATCCCGAATGTTGGAGTAAATTGAATTACAGATTAACTGTGAAAACACTAGAATTGTCTAAAAATGTTTCACACTGAAATGGTCTTCTCGTGATATAAAAAGATATTTAGCTATTAAAATTAGAAACCATATGTGAGTTATATGTATATCTGCTCTTCACGCTTGGATAAAACATTCTGGACACTTCAGGACATGTACTACAAAGTACTTCACACCTTTCATCTTATATGAAACTGCATGGTACTGCTTCATACAAATTGTAAAGGCATAACAAAGTGCAGAAGGTTCTTGTCTTTGAAACATACCAATTTTGAGAGAAAACAAATGGTGAAATGTTATTTCAAATCCCACATTAAAGAGATTTTCCATTATTGGACAAAATATTTCAAACTAAGTACGCCGGTTTTCTAAAGGTACGATGTCTGGAACATGATATTTTGGGTCAACAATTGAGCCTTTTCCCGTTTTGCCATTTCTCATAGTGGATGGAGTTTTGTAGTGCAACTAAAGGCTCATAGGCCTTTGTACAAAAGTTCAGCTTTGAGCCCCCTGCACATCATCTCACAACTGTCAACTATCAGACTTATTTAGATGTCTGTGCACACAACCTTCCCATCATTTCCTTGTTGGCGCCCCCTGTACAGTAATTGTTCCCTCTATTGCATCACAGCCTACCCTTCTTGACTATATACTGCTGACCAACTGCTATTTTGCTATTATATGGTGAATTTCCTCTTTGCTGACAGTGGAAGGTTGTGTATCATAAATATTCTCACACCAGAGTACTAGAGAACAAGGGTAATATATTTACAATACAAAGACTTCCAGCTATTAAAGGAAAACTAAATGGAGATCAGAGATATTTTATCAGCTTTAGTGTGTTGAGTGTGGCCCGTGGGCCCCCTGACTTTTGGGCCCAGCTGCAGCTGCGGCAACTATGACCCCTATGGATACACAGGCATGTATGGACAGACCTGGACAGGATCATTACTGCTCAAACATTTTTTAACACCAATAGTACCTCTCCAAATATATCCAGCCACCCGGTTACCTCTGTAAGAAATTGTGTTTTTTTAAGGATTAGTGTACTCACCTTCTAAACTTCCTTCTGCCAATCCCTGTATGCCTGTGTGTATATACCTCTGCTTCTGTGGAAACACCCTGGCTTTTACAAATGCATCTCGTCTTGCTTGTTTCATGATCTGCTGTTTGAACACATGTTGTCCTTCTGCCTATATGTCTTTCCATGCATGCACTAGTCCTTCTGCCTTGTACTGCTGTTCAAGTGGATGCATTAGTCCTCTTGACTTGTATCTAAGTTTGAACACATTTGTCATGTATATATATGCGGTTTGGATCGATGTCCTTCCATTGTCATGTTTATATGCATGTTCTTCTATCTGCCATGTTTGGACACATGTCATTTTGTCTACCATGTTTGGTCTTCTACCAGCTATGTACTCTTGCTACTGTTAGGATGGGGTGCCGCAGGTTTCCCGTCCAGCGCACAGCGCCACCTGCAGGCCGATCCAACCCTCACCCTCGGCGTTGTGCAGTGAGCTGTATGGACTCTAAGCCCAGCTTTCTGCCTACTGAGCATGCTCGGACCTTTTGGAGGCGCTCAGAGACTAAGTCCCATTCTAGGTTCCAGTGAAAGGCAGGAGCAGTCTAGGGATCTAGTTAGGATTCCTTGGCTCTGCCAGTGGGAATCTGTATGGCCTATTGTACTGTCTACTTACAATGTAGCTCCTAGCTGTTACGGAGCCCTTTATGTTACTGACCAGGAGTGGCGTTTAACCCCTGGCAGTCTTCACTGTGTAGCAGGGTGAAGCATATGCCAGTGTCCATCTCTCTGCAGAGAGTTTGCAGATGACTTTTGCCACGGCCTCAATTGGCTTCACTCAGCAGCTATACACAGGTGCACTTTCCAAATCCAAATCATATGGAGGTTGAACGGTTAAACGACAAGGAGCCTGCTTGGACAGCACCCTTAGAGGTGGCCCAAAGTCTGACTAGTTTGGTAGCACCGTGGGTCCACATTAGCTGTCTGTTACATAATTATTGTAATTTACACAAGGAAACTGTTGTTATATATAGCTGACATCTAGCTAGAACACAGGAATACTGACTTGCAACAAAATTATTAAGACTCTTTCACTTTGTGCAGCTGATGATTAAGAATGGTGCACTATTGTTTTAGTAAGGAATCAAGGAATCACAAAATATTATAATTCCATCCAATGTTAAAGCATACTCACCAACTATCCGGGATCTTCTGGTAGGCTACTGAAAAGAGGGGTGAGCAAATTCCCTGGCCTAGCAGATTCTCCCTGTCATTTCAGATTTGACTTAGTATGACTGTCACTTAGTATGCCAGCCATATGGTAAGAAAAGAACTTGCTCAAAAGTAGGTATTATATGCACAAGAAAGGGGCAAATCACATCCAAAAGGCCCTGTCCAAAAAGTTCTGAAGAATGCTCTGTACGCTGAACTCCCTAGATCCAGCATTAGAATGTTGGCAAGTGTGCCCTAAAGTTGTTTCCTAAGATAGCATACAAAGGCTTCTTTCAGATGGATTCTGTATTAAGACATCAGAAATAAAATAACAGCACACTCCATTGCATTCTGTATGTTCAGAAGTATTCTCCCTTTGAACCACTGTGTGACTTGACGTGTTTATGAACTCTAATAGCATACTGTATAGAAGTGCCATATGCATGTGGCAGCTCATAGACTGCCTATGGATCTGTAGGCTATGTGTCACTGTTCAGAGTCTGTGCGCAAAGCATTTTTAACATGTAGATGCCCTTAGGAAGCGTACCTCCTGTTCTTGTTTTCACAATGCAGTCTCTCCCTCTGAAATAAGGTAAAGTACTATAATAATATTAGGACACTATTCAAATTGCACATCTGCAGCATTATGTGACCGAAGGAAATATGACATAAAAAAGACACAACAAACTTCCTGTGAAATTTTATTATTAAGACTGGGTTCACACCAGCATTAGTGCACTAGTTTGTCAAACCGAGTATTAGAAAAATTAAACTTGATAATCCAGGAGTGGATTGTAGATTGAACCCTTTATAGGGTCTTCACGACTCACACCTGTTTTTGGCTTCATAAACTACATCACCAAAACCTGAAAGTGAGTCCTTACCTTCAGGATGCTGGCACGCACTATGGCTTTGGCTGGGCTGAATTGCCAGTGTTTTTAATGAACACAGTGAAATAGTTATTAACTATTGCCCGCTGCTTGTACTACCTGCACAGCAACCTGAAAAACTGCACAGAAACAAGTAGCAGGGAACAATTCATAAATGTGGCAGTGTATTCATCCAGAGCCACACCATGTTGGAGGACTTTAAAAACACCACAAAATTGGCCCGTGGAGGCCCAGCCCTACACCGTTAATATCTTACTGCTGCAACTAATTTGGCTTTTATTTTGCAGCAATTATTTGTTTTTTTTTTCATACCTGCCTTCTAGGAGCCATAACTTTTTAATGTTTTTGTCAACGCGGTTTTTGTGCACCATGTAGAGACTGGGTACATATAATGAAAGATGTTATTATTTTTGAGAAGGAATGGAAAAAAGAATTCCATTCATTTTCTTCTGGCCTTCATCTCGCAGTATATAACATAGTAATGAAGTTGGAGGAAGACAAAGAGCTATCCACCTAAATTATTACATAGTTGAACCAGAGTAAGACCAAAAAACCCCATGAGGTTGATGACAATTGCCCCATTGCAGGGATAAAAAAATCAAACCTGCAATCAGTATACTTTAGATCAGTGTTTCTCAACCTTTTTAAGCCAAGTACCTCGCCGTGAAATTTTTTTCCCCCACCGAACAAGTAGAGAAGAAAAAATAGCACTCATAATGTGCCAAGCAAGTCCTTTTGCTTAGGGGCTCCTGTTGTAGGCACACACAGGTTCTGAGACTGTTAGCTTCTGACCAGCTTTTCACTCATCAGATAATAGATCAGAATCTTTCTATTCAGCATAGACTATCCCCTGCTGTAGAGACCTGCCTCCTTAATACCAACCTAATGTCTTCTGACATCAGTCTCTGCTTGGTGGCCACTGTGTCTCAGTATTTGAAGATGGAGGGTGGTTTGGGTGGCACAGGCTTTGAAGGAGCCTTGGAACCTGAGCACTTGCTAAATGTGTCCTTTTCAGAGCACTGGTCCTCAGCCATGGTCCGTATTCCCTCAGACTACATAGTGTTCCCACTGGGGTATACATACCAAAGGTTGAGAACCACTGCTTTAGCTCAATTCAGTCTCAAAAACTCTTAAACCCATAATGTATAATATTTTTCCTTTCAAGAAAGACATTTAGAGCCAACAAAATTATGCAACATACACATAGTTTCTGATATGGAGGGAACTGAGGTACTTCTCCAATGCTTATCTATGAGCATCTTTGCTGAGGTTAGTATGTAAAACATAATGGTTTTATCACCTAGAGAGAGACCTGTTAGGCCAACACGTAATAAAGCTAGATCATTGGTTAAATTTGTGAGTTTAGTATTGTATACAATACATTTTTAATACACTTTCACAGGGGTGTGCTTGCCCTAAAGCACTTTAAGGCTTTAGCCTCAGGCTGTGCCTACTACCAGAAACTGGGGACACAACATATTTTTAAATTGGTCACAACCTATTGGATTATTTCAACAGATTTTGACTAATTTTTACTCACCCGTCCTCGCTCCTGTCAAAGTTGGCTTCTGGTTTGGCCTCCAGGGGGCACTGCATGTTATGTCACCAAAAAAGGTACAATATGCTATGTCAGAGCCAGGGGGATAATACGGTAGATTTCCAGCATCATTTATGCCAGATTTCTGGTGTAAATGATTATATATCTGGTGGGGGCGATGGGCCCACCCCTAGCACAAACTTGCCCCTTTAAAAACTCACAATTTTTTGGCCAAAACCTTGATATTTGCAAAATATTGAGACCTTTTATGCCTTGTACGACAGGCATAATAAATCTGTCCTATTGTGCACATTTATGGTCGAAAGCTAGTAATGTGTTAACTCAGATTTTGATTATTTATTTTTTGTGTAGATTGTGAGCCCCATACAGGGATCACAATGTACATTTTTTTTCCCTATGAGTGTGTCTTTGTAGAATGGGAGGAAATCCACGCAAACACGGGGAGAACATACAAACTCCTTGTAGATGTTGTTCCTGGCAGGATATGAACCCAGGACCCCAGCGCTGCAAGGCTGCAGTGCTGACCACTGAGCCACCGTGTTGCCCCTCAGATTTTATTTTTTGTGGTCGGAAGTGGTATCTCTATAGTTCACTTCACGCATCAAAGAGACTATGGTCACCCCTGCCCTTCCAGTAATCTGAAAGAAGGTCACATTTTCAGAATAGGTGCAAAATAGTACTTTTAATACTTTGGCACCTACAGCATACATGGCATGGAAGAGTAACTATGATATATCAGGACTCTTAGGAAACTATTTATGTAATTTCTAGCTCTCTAAGGCAAAAATGGCCGAAGTTATGTCAAAATTTAAGTGACATGTATGTCTATGGGAAAGTGGATGTTAAGCAGCAGATATAAACTACTAGGTAATGATGCTTGACTGTATCTTTTTTATACACACATGGCTTTTATATTACAAAAAGCAACAGTTGTATATAAAAATTACCCTGTTTTGATGACTTTTTAGTGCTATATGCTTGTTATTATGGTAAAATATTTATGGCTTTGTGTCAGGTTAAAAAGTGATGAAGTGGCATGACCCGAGATGTGGCAGAGCTGAGTGTGCGCTGAGTTCTGTAGCAGAGCTCAGTGCACACTCAGCTCTGCTACATCTCTGGTGTAGCAGAGCTCAGCACAAACTCAGCCCTGCTACATCTCTAGTGTAGCAGAGCTCAGCACATGGCCAGCTGTGCTACATCTCGGGTGTAGCAGAGCTCAACGCACACTCAGCTCTGCTACATCTCTGGTGTAGCAGAGCTCAGCGCACACTCAGGTCTGCTACATCTCTGGTGTAGCAGAGCTCAGCACAAACTCAGCCCTGCTACATCTCTAGTGTAGCAGAGCTCAGCACATGGCCAGCTGTGCTACATCTCAGGTGTAGCAGAGCTCAACGCACACTCAGGTCTGCTACATCTCTGGTGTAGCAGAGCTCAGCACAAACTCAGCCCTGCTACATCTCTAGTGTAGCAGAGCTCAGCACATGGCCAGCTGTGCTACATCTCGGGTGTAGCAGAGCTCAATGCACACTCAGCTCTGCTACATCTCTGGTGTAGCAGAGCTCAGCGCATGGCCAGCTCTGCTACATCTCTGGTGTAGCAGAGCTCAGCGCACACTCAGGTCTGCTACATCTCTGGTGTAGCAGAGCTCAGCGCACACTCAGCTCTGCTACGTCTCTGGTGTAGCAGAGCTCAGTGCACACTCAGCTCTGCTACATCTTGGGTGTAGCAGAGCTCAGCTCATGGCCAGCTCTGCTACATCTCAGGTGTAGCAGAGCTGTGCGCTCAACACTGCTACATCTGAGATCAGACTGTGGACTCATCTTAGACTCCGCCTCCTCCGGCACTCAGCTCTGCTACATCTCTGGTGTAGCAGAGCTCAGCACACACTCAGCTCTACTATAACTCTGGTGTAGCAGAGCTCAGCGCAGGGCCAGCTCTGCTATATCTCAGGTGTAGCAGAGCTCAGCGCACGGCCAGCTCTGCTACATCTCAGGTGTGCACTCAACACTGCTACATCTGAGATCAGACCACAATGGAGACTTCTGTGGACCGATCTTAGACTCCGCCTCCTCCAGCATAACCAACATTGATTGGCCGAATGCTGTACTCTGTATGGCATTCGGCCAATCAACGCTGGTCAATGCATTCCTATGGGAAAAAGTCAGCTCCCGCATATCGCAAGCTGACAGGGATCCCGACGAGATAGAGCCCCAAAGAACTGTGTGAGTAACATTCCCACCTAAATAAAGGTAATCCCTAGCTAACCCTGTCTGTACATCTGTCCCTGTCTCACAGTCACATAGTTCACAGTCTCCTATGACCCGGATCTTAAATCCACTATTCATATAAATTGGAGGTCACCTGATTTAGAAAGCCAATTACTTTTTCCAGTTTTTTTCGATGCCTCTGTTGTCGTAGTTCCTGTCCCACCTCCCCTGCACAGTTATTGGTGCAAAAAAAGCACCTGGGAAGGTGGGAGGGGATAAGAATTTTTAGTGCGTTTGCCTCGTGGTATTCGATTGTAATCGTATACCTCAAACAGCCTGATATTCGATCGAATATCAATTCAATCGAACGCCGTTTGCTCATCTCTACTGTACATACTAACATTACAATAATATTGGAAAATACAATGGTGGAGTTATTTGTTTTAATTTCTTGTTACTATGTCAACAGTGTGACAGTGGCAAGTGACTCTGGCAACTACAGACTTTGGAGAAAAAATTGTGACACACTACATACTGACTTGCCTGCCAGCTGAAAAAACTAGATTTTATAATTATAAGAACAGCACTTGGAAGCCAGAAAAGAACCTGGATTATTCTGTCCATTATCCTCTCATAGTAGCAAATGCAACATCAACATTGTGTCAGCAGAGAGACAATTTACATAACTTCAAGAAAGGTTTGTGTGCCTGGCCTGCCAGCTGAAAAAGCTAGAACATCCTCTGAAGTGGAAAGGGTCCTATAACCATGAGAATAGCACTTGAAGGCCAGAAAAAAGCTGGATTATACTGTGAATTATCCCTGTATGAGAGGAGCACATGTGGCAATTTATGTAATTTCATGAAAAAATTGTGGTACACTTGCAGCATGCCTGTTCTGTCAGCTGAAAAAGCTAGAATATCTTCTAGGAAGGAAAGTTCTAATGACCATGAGACTAGCACTTGACAGCCAAAAAAAAGCTGGATGATCCTGTTAGTTATCCCTGTATGGGAGCACATGCAGCACCAAGGCATGACAATTTATAGAATTTCAAGAAAAAATTGTGGCGCACAAATCAGTGTACCTCGCATGCCATCTGAAAAAACTGGACTATCTTCCAAAAGAAATTGTGATGAGGTAGGAGGTGTTCTTCTTATAGTTTATATGATTTTCTGCATACAATAATAATTTGTCATATACTGATGCTCAACCTGACGTTCCACAATGTGCCTTAGTGCCTCTCAATGTGTGCTTCACCCTACAGCCATTATATGTGGGAGGGGGAGTGTAAGCAATGGCTTGCCCTGGTATGGTTGGGGACAGAAAATGGTCCACTGTGGAGGAACTGGGGGAGATGGATCCCACCTTGTGTTGAAACTGGGCCTGTACCGACAAGATGATACTAGTAAGTACTGAGCCTTGTTGCATTTCTAGACTGTGACCACTGATGCTCAAACATTTGACCCAGTGGGCCAACAATAAGCTATGTCTTGTCCCTGCTCATAATTGCTGCTTCACGTGTTGATGGTGGTGTGCAGTTTTCCTGAAATGGACATTTACAAAGATTTTTTAATATGGTAATGTACAAGAAAAATCCCATAAGGGAACATGTCTGCTAGTGCCACTACCACCTGAGCTTGCCTTAGACTCAAACAGCAATTTGTATGTATATTGGTTAACAGAGAAAAAACCCTTAACAAATGCAGATACTTCACTAACGGAATTGACTTTGTCAGTAAAAAACAATGTGTCCACTGGAATAGTGGGGAATCCAATTTATAAGGTGTGCCGCTGTCACTCCTCTTTAACCCATAACATTTAACTTTTCTTCCTGGCAGCCCTGGGCCTGAGCTGTCATAGCTGATTGGCACTTCCACTTTGTGACGTGTATCAGCCTCCTACTGTATTGTGCAAATGTGGGTGTCTGGCACATGCAATGAAAAGGTGGCCTTCTAGCGATGATGTCCTGGGGTCCAGATATCCACAGGAGAAGTGGTGAGTACTCTCCAGTGACATTGCAGGTGTACATATCGATTAGTCCGACATGACCTATGTATATTATAAAACAACAAAGCAGCAGAGGTAAAAACATAGATTAGAAAGTTGAAGGGGAGGTGTAAGGGAATTGCTAAGACAGCAATTCCCAGAACTGTTAAACCCTGGGAGGGGCACAAGAGACAGTGAGCCCTAAGCTGAAGCCCCCCGCTTTCCCTTCCTATTGCCAGGCCCTATCCTAGGTAATAGGTGACAACCACGAGGACAATCCCTCCCTGAATATGTGAAACACAAAACGCAGACAAGACGAACAACAACAAAGGGAGGTCAGCTAGCAGGGTTCGGTAACAGGAGAGCGATGCAGTGCCAAATCGGAGTCAAGAGAATAGTCAATGAGGAAAGCCAAAGGTCAAGTATAATAGTATAAGCAAAACAGGGACAGTAAAAGCAGGTATGCACACGGCAATAACAAGCACTGGTGTGAATGGGAACCAAGGCTAAATAGGGAGGAAGAACCCGCCCATGGAGTTCACAGAAAGGCAGCTGTCAATCATAGGGCAAGGCCAGATTAACCACTTAATGGACAGAGGCAACCTTGGCAGAAGATGGGTGTGGTGCAAATCCAATTAAGGACTAGAGCCGTGTTCACACAGTGCAACTAAAAACTTTAAGCAGATTATCAAACTGCACACGCCTCCTGCGCCGCAGCACGCGAGCAGAGGGTGGCGCAGAGGCCCGAACAGGCAGAGATGTTACAGGAGGAATGGGGACCTTTTCCTTTCAATGTGGATTTATTCTGGGCAACTCCTTTAAGGCACTGAGATATTATTAGAAAGATGGATTCAGTCTTATGACGCTTATCTGCTGAGGCTCAGCTTAAAAAATGGCCTCTAATCAAAGCTTTGTGTTCACACCACATAAGAGTAATTCTTAAAACTCCAGGGAGTCAAAGGAGGATGGCTACATGCTTTAGCCACTGTGGCATAGATCTTGGCCATGTGTGGTCCAACCAGCTTACAAGTCCTTTTTTGGTGGGTTGAACTTTTTTGGCATGACAAACAGTCTGCCAGGAACATAGCTATCATTCAATAGATTGTAAGTAGGTGAAAAAATAATGTATACTCCCTTTCTGAAGGTTGTTAATGCCATGTGTCCAGGAGAGTCTTGGTTTGAGAAAAATTATCCAACTATAAGTGTTTATCTGTGATAATTTGAGCAGTGGTATTAAGAGGGGCCATATAGATATATTTGTCAGGATTATCAATACAGCTTCTACACTCTAGATAGGTTAAAAAATCCAAACTTTAATTTAGTCCATTAAAACTTTTAATGGACTAAATTGAAGTTTGGATTTTTTAACCTAAGAGTGTTGCAAGCCGCTCCCTTCATCTACTACATTCTGAATGATTTGCCTCCTGGGTCCGGAGGTTTGGTTTGGCACCTCTGAATACTGAACATCTAAGTGGTAAGATACAGCCCATTTTTTTTTCTATTTTCTACACTCTAGATACTTTAAGATTACCATGTCCATCTGGGAAGATTCTTCAATTTCAGAAGTAACCTGGGCTTGTCCAGTTAGCAGCTGCAGATATATATAAGACCCCTCCCTTCTGACCCAGGTTACCTGCTAATTTAGTTTTCTAGTTTGGCAAACCTGATTGCTTCCTTCTGACCCTTGGCTTGTTCTCTGGTTATTCATTTAGCTGCTGATTCTGCCATTGATGTACCCATTCATATTTGACCCTTGGTCTTCTATTGGATTTTGGTTTTGTCTGCTAACTCGGCCTCTGACGACTTCTGGTTTCTGATACTTTAGCCTGGATGATTATTCTCCTGTTTCTGATCTGTCCTGTAAGTTAATTGTAAGTTCTGGTTTGGTTTCAGTTAGTGGAGCATTTATTAACTATACAGTTGCTGGTGGTGACAATTCAGGCTGTCAAAATTTGCAAAGTCCATGTGTCCTTGTGGCTAGCACTGGTGAAGGTGTTTTGGAACTCTGTGTCTGCCTTTCAGTGCTGCACTGGTTTTAAATAGCTTGTATTTTTGCCCACTGTTATCAGTCAGTTTCTGGTTTTGCTGGTTTTTGCCCTTGCATCTCAACCATAACGATATTGCAGTCACCTACAACTAGTATAGACCCCCCTTTAGGCCAAGGCCACACGGTAGCGAGCCGCAGCAAAAAAAAGGAAAACTCTGCAGACTTTCTGCCCCTATTACACCTATACAGAAAATTCCAGCTTTCCAGCTGAAGGTATAATTGACATGCTGCTATTTTGAAAACGTAAGCATTTATAAAAAAGCAGTTTTCCTGTTGCGTAATTTTTTTCTGCAATTCTGGCTAATCCCATCCACTATTCAGGTATGCATGTAAAATGCAGTGTTTTTTGCCGCAGCCAAAATGCTGTGTTTTCGTAATGAGGGGCCATGGCCTTATATTTGTTGATAATCTGAAATAGTGTTCGAAAAAATTCAGGCTTCTTTTTTTTGAGCCATATAAAATAACCAGGGGATAGGTAATATTGTTTATGTTACATACCAATAAAACATATCTACCATGGAGGTCTGTGTGGGATTGACTAATTTATATTGCAATAACCACAGCTCACTTTTCATGTACCTTAGACGGGGCAATAATTTGTTGAAATTGTCTACGATCTAATTCTTTTTCCATAACATGAACCTTCTAAATAGGGTATGATGGCCCTTTACATTCACAAAGGTAATATGTAGAACCATAATGGGTTATTAACAAAAACTTTCATTAGGCCATCCCCTGAATAATAATGAATGCATGAATACATAGGGCAATGCATGGAATCCACAATATAGCTGGCAAGACTTTAGCACACATACCATGTCTTCAAAACGTAAGGCACCATTTATACCAGATGAATGATACCACATGCGGTAAAGAGAAAAACATCAGTCATAGTGTAACATTATATACCATACCCAGAGAATGACTGGTTGTAATACTATAACTGCCATAAGTAACTAAATCCAACTTATAGCCATAGTCCTTCAAATAACGGGGCTACTACTCTGAGATCTGAGGGGAAATAAAAGTGTATCCCAGAGATTTAGTTATCCATTTTATTTCCACATGAGGGAATGCTGTGATGCCGTAGGAATTGGAGTAGTGGTTATGAGGTTCCATTCTTGGATTAATTGCATCAATTTTGTGGGAGTGATTACCACAATTTTTCGTCCATCACCAGCTTACTGGAAATCCCCACTTATTTGGTGGGCTTTCACCATCTGCTACAAACATCGATATGTCATTACATTTTGCAGGCACCTTTTCTGGATTTCTAGTAGCTAACATCATCTTTTCCTTAAAGTGAAAAAAGTAGAGGCAAGCAATAACACAAAAGCGATTTCGATTCATAGATCTGATGTACTGTCTATCAAAAGGCCATTTTGCTTTGCATCAAGAACTAGGGCTAGAAATTAATCTGTCAGAAACTCTCCCAGTTGCTCCATTTTTACTGATTTAGGGTTACCTGAATTCTGATACCTGTTAATCTTAATCTCCACTTTTAGGCATTGTGTACAAACTTCCTTCTCTAGTGAATTTCCCAAATCAACTAGCTCATTGTGGGCTACTGAGTACTTGGCGATTTTATTTTCCTCTTGGGATGTGCATTCACCTGTAGATTCAAAAAGGCAGATTGGCTATCTTTTTGGAGTGATTACCTCAGGTTGTCTAACAATCTATATAAAGAGTCCTCTGAGTCAGGTATAGTAATAGGCTGACAGCTAGGTTAAAGGTCTAGTGCACTATCTTGTGCAATGCAATGCTGATGTATGGAGAAAGGGGCAGCATAATTACTTGTGTGCTTCATGTATTAAGAGGGTCTGGACAGGATACAAGGTCCATATGGAGTTGAAGGCTTAGGTAGGCTATGCTGTGGTATATTGCTTGATATGAAGAAAGTGAAAGAAGTAGGCGAGGAGAAATTGGTGTGCAAATTTTCAGTTCTTTGCGGTGCACTGGAGCCATGTTGGGACCGAGTAGTAAGTAAGAACTGGGTGAGTCTTGCTGCTCCTTATTTTTTTCTTGTCTTCCTCATGCTGCCACCAGGATTGGTATTCTGTGGATTTAAGATATATCTATGTATATGGATTGTTGCTTTGTAGCTACTTTGAGACCTGGGAATATGGAGCTAGTGAAGATGCCTTTGAATCCATATGCCCCCTGCTAGTGCAGTGTTCTTTCCTCTATGCATAGAGGATGTTCCTTTGTCACTATCACAGTCCTAGCAGTAAAACATTACTAGAAACTTCCTCATTTTGCCTCCTCATGTGTTTATACATTGTACATGTTGTTCTTGTGAATAGGGACCCACTATGGTGTACAATACTCTACTTGTGGTTGTACTAATGATTTGTATAGATACAATTTTATTTGCCTTGGCAGCAGCTACCCTGCATTAGTCGCTAAAGGTAAGCAAACTAGTCATCAAAATCCTCATATTAATCCAGCTGATATTATAAGTTCCAAGAAGAAGGAGTAAGCAGAGATTCTGTTTCTGTTTTTGTGATATATTGTTGCTATTGCTCGCAGATTCTGGGTGTCAGAGATAACTTATATTCTGGAATATTAATGCCTTACCAATACTAGTGTACGTGGTTAGAGGGTGAATGCCTTCTCCTACCTCTAAGCCTCCCCCGCAATGAGGCTGTAGAGTGCCGCGGGGTTGCAATGGTACAGGATGACCAAGGAACAGTCACCAGATTGTCATCAATGTATAATAGCGCAACACAGAAGTATTATAAGATAAGATAAGATAATCCTTTAATAGTCCCACAATGGGGAAATTTCAGTGATACAGTTTCATAGATGGTACAGTAGTATATAACAAGAGAGAAACACATACAGCTCATGGCAGATAGAGAAATCCTAGGAATCATAGCAACTAAAAAAGAAAGAAACACAGACACACTGCAGGATCATTTAGTTCTCTGTGTGAAGTGATGTTGATAATACAGCTGAATGTGGTTAGAGGACATGAGGAGGGGTCACAGCATGTAGCTATAACAGGCAGAAATGTTTTGCAGAGGTGGGGGACATATGCAGCTATCATGATAACATGTGGCAGTTCCTTTGGTAGGTGGTGAGATCTCCTGCTCACAGCTGATAGTTCGGTATCTTGCATCAGCGCTATTGTCCATTAACCACAAAAAAAAATAAATGCCCCAAATATCCTTCATCACAAGCCCTCCTCCTCCTCCTTTATTCTTACCACTGTGTTCTACTGCCCAGAGAGGTCTGAAGCCATCCAGGTAGACAGGGTGCTGCTCTCTTGCCAAGCTTCCATAAACACATGGGTAGGTGGGTGATGGTAGGTTCCCAGGTTGTAACAGAGTCTCACGTGTCCACAGTAATAGAAAGAAATACCAGTCAGCTGTAGGCATCTTCACACATCAGCAGTAGACGCCAAAAATCATCTCCTTGAAAAGAAGAATTCCACACATCCATGCAGGTTTCTCCTCCATGCCGCATGGTGTCCATATTATATTGTACAAGTGATCAGTCCCTGTAAAAAGTGAGAAAACGATTTTAAAAAATAATTTAAAAAACAATGTCACTTGTCGAATAACTAGAATAAAAAATTCTAAATTAGTATCACCTAATCCATAAAAATCTGAACTATTAAAATATAAGGTTATTTATTTTGCATGATGAACGCTGTTAAAAACCAAAATACTAAATGCCACAGTTTTTTTGGACACTTCACCTTTCTTCATGAATAAAAAGCGATAAAGTTATATTCACCAAAAATGGTACAAGTAAAAAATACAGCACCGTAAAATACAAGTTCCCAGACAGCTAAATCAATCAAAAAATAAAAAAGTTATGGGTGTCAGAACATGATACCTGTAAGGGGTTCTGTTTTGTAAAGGTGGCAGAACATAACAAAACCTATATAAATTTGGAATTGCTATTACCAGAATGAACTGCGGAAATAATGAATGAAGTTTCTAAAAATAAAACCAAAAAACAAGGATGAATTTCAGGTTTTCAAACAGCGTCCCCAAAAAGTTTAATGGAAGGCAAACAAATCATTACATGTGGCTTGTAGCTGTGATGTCTAAAAGTAAAACTTGTCATACAAAAATACATTTGTTGACAGAGAAATAAAAATATATATATTTTTTAAATGCTCAGATTTGAAAATGAAAAGGTATTGACAATTCCTGAATTCCAAAATATACCAACTACCTAAAGGTTTAAGCTTTTTGTATGTTTGCTCAGTTTTGTCATTCACTATCTCCTGTTAGAATTACCATAAATAATTCCTACACAATATTTCCAAATTTATTTGAAAAATAATAACGTGATCAGGTTCTTCCCTCCTCCACTGTCTCCTAGCCCACTCCTTATAGATGTAATCTCTATAGTCGGAAGGTCCTCTTTTTCTGTTTATTACTTTTATTCTTTTAGTTCATGTTTAGTACTTATGTTTTGGCCTATGTTCACAAACGTTTTTTGTATCTACGGCCACTTGGAATTAATTGGTGCTTTAAAAATCAATAATAAATATTTTTGTATTTGTATTGAACTAACACTAAAAACATGTAACAGAAACTGTCAGAAATTCCAGATAAAATTTTTTTTACAAGCCCGACTTTTTCTTCAGTAATATCAAGGAACAACTCAATGGACAACTGTCTGACCCCATTATAGTTCCTTGAGATGCTTTGTTGTCTGTTATTAGATGGACTATTTTTCTGTTCTTATAGTCCCATGAAGGACCAGAAGAACAGACAGAATGACACAGATGTGAACATGCCCTTCATTGACATTGTACTATGGCCTTTATTTGTTTAGTGCAATACTCAGAATTGGCCTTGTCCTGCAGACAACCATCCTCTGGAGATGCTCTGATACAGTTATGTGCCCAAAAAATCTAAAAGACGATAACCCCATTTGAAGCTGATATTAATGTCACTAGGGTATTTTTCCTATTAGTTGATTTACAAATAACATCTCAAGAATCTTCTCTTTTATCAATGTGGAAACATAAAAAATCCTCTTTGTCACCATGATTCATTCTCCTCTTGACTATTTGCAATTTGCTACTAATTGCTGTTCTACTTACTAAACTCTCCCCTCTATTTGTCCTGAAGCAGTCAGGCTCATCCTTCTGTTGAACTGCTACACGTATCCATCTAACTTGTGCCAGTCATTGTATTGATTGTCCATCCACCACAGAATAGTAGTTACATTTATTACACTCACCAACAAAACCCTCCACAGTAGCTCACCTCCCTATATCTTCTTCCTTATCACTGTCTATCACCCTACCAGTCCTCTCCATTCTACCAGTGCATCCTCTGATACCTGAAGATCTCACTCTCATCTACAAGATTTTTCTCAAGTTGCAGTGGTGCTCTGGAATGCTCTACCTTGGAAATCAGATTAATATCCAATTTCTGCACAGAGCCCTAAAAAGATATCTTTTATAGGAGATTTATCACTATACCTTATACTATATTTCCTTATTCTAAGTGATCCCTTCTACTTTATTTCTCAGCTATCCTTTCTAATTTACTCTTCAGAACCTGACTTATGCAGAAGTTGCTCTTAGTATCATTAAATTCGCTGGCTGGTGACTGGTTTATACAGTTTGAAGGGAGTCTATCATTGTTGACATTGATTTTTCATTAAACATGCATAGGAATAGCCTTTAGAAAGGCTATTCTAGCCCTAGCTCTGTTTTTGTTCTGCTCACTGCTGTTTTTCAAATAAGTTGTTTTCTTCATCTATGCTAATGATGCTCAGAGAGCACTTGAGGATTCATCCTGTGTTCTGAGCACAGCATCATCATACCCCCAAATACCATCTCCTGGGCCACTGCATCATTCCCCCTTCATGCAGATGAGCTGTCCAGGTCACTATCTTCACTGCATCTAAAGTGCCTATATGTTAGGATTCTGCCTTGTGTATCGTGTGTACTGGAATCAGGTGCCCTGAAGCAAGATGGCGGGAAGGGCTTCGCTGAACTAAGTTTCCTGTTTCCTGCAGCTGGGCTGGACTCCTGGTCACATGCCTCTGGTCACATGCCTTTTAAGGGGCATGGTATCTTCTGCACATTGCTTGTGTATTCCGTTGGAGTTTCCTCTGGCTGGCCTCAAGCTCCTGGAACTGGCTTTATCCCGCTGGTTCCCCAATCCTGCTGGGTCTTGCAGTCCACCTCAGGATCATCTCTGCTTGCTTCTGTACCTCTGCTGGGCTCCCCGACTCAGTCACCTGACTACACGTCCTTCAGCTTAGCTGCTGCACCTGGCGACTCTGCTGCCCGCACGGAAGTGCGAAAGGTCTGCGCCTGCTGTCGCTGAAGACCTCGGTGCCTATTCGTCCACCTGGTCCGCTCTCCGGGATTCCCGTCCACCGACAGACTCTATCTGCCCTGACCTCCATTTGACCTCTGCCTGGTTACGCACCGCCTTCCCCCTCTCAGCTGGCCCTCACTGTCTGCTTGTCTATCCTGTGTCAGATTTGCAATAAAGGATTGAAACCGGACCACTGGCCTCCTGCGTATCCACTCATATCGTGACACTATATGAGTCGGATGTTGGAGGCCAGAACAGGCATCTTTGCCAAGCAGGGCATAGTCCTGCCATCTTTGACTGATTGCCACCCTCCAGATTGTCATCGGAGAATGGTGAATGGTTGCCATGACATCCAGGAGCCTATTGAAGTGAAGGGATTTTACTATTCACTGCAATACATTAGTATTGCAGTGAATGGAATGGGCAATAAGACAACCTAGTGTTCAAGGTCCTTAGGGGGTCTGATCATAAAAGTAAAAGAAGAAAAAAAAATTTTTTTAAAAGTAAAAAATAAAAATAAATGCAAAAGTTCAAATCACAGACTTTCCCTAAATCACATATAATAAAAACATCATCTTGACCCACATAAAAAGACGTCATAGCCAGCTCCAAACACATACATATAAAAAAGTTACAGGTGCCAGAACATGGTGACAAATTATTTTTTCATATTTTTCAAAGTTTTAAATTTTTTAAAAGGTAGCAAAACATTACAAATCCTATATAAATTTGGTATCACCTTGATTGTACTGACCCACAGACTACAGGTAACATCATTTTTACCAAACAGTGAACGCTATAAAAATTAAACCCATATGAAATTGTGGCAAATGCATTTTTTTTCAATTCCACCTCATTCAGATTTTTTTTTCAGTTTCCCAGTACATTGTACAGGATATTGAATGGTGCCATTAGAAAGTACAATTTGTTTTGCAAACATAATGTGTATAATGGGAATCTGCTAACTGAAAAATGAATAAGTTATGGCTCTTGGAATATGGAGAGGGAAAAACGGAAATGCAAAAATTAAAATTGGCAGGGTCCTTAAGGGGTTAAATACTGACTTTTCTACACTACTTGAACAGTATTGACGCAACTGAATTATCACAGGAGATTATTCATACTGGCTGATAAGGGTTCTTGTTTTTTGCTCTGAATAATATTCTCTGTAGGATTGAGGTTTATAAGAAAATTTTTTGTTGCTAACTAGCCTTTTTCTGCTCAATACATGCTAACTACCGGGGAATAGACTGAATACTCTGAGCACTTTAATGGCCAGTGATTAAAATGTTAGGCAAGATGAAAAAGCACTAACATAAGAAGTGCCCATGTGCAACCGTTCTTCTATGGAATGGTTGATGCTTCCCTAGGGGAAAGCAACCAGTGCTAACTTTGTTATAATATGCTGATAAATCCCCTGATCAAAGAACTTAAACAATTTTGCATTGCTTTTCATATTATTTTTCAAAGACACAGCTCCAAAATGTTTAAGGCATGCTAGGTGCCGAAATTCTTCTTCTTTTCCTTGGGCAAGGAGGGTGGGGAATGAAGTTTCAATACAATAAAGATAACAAGTATTTAGCTGCTTGGACATGCTCAACTGTATTAATATGAGTTCTTAAAGTTACTGCAGTCATTTTCATGCTAAGGTTTTTAATATATAATAACTCCTTTTACTTATGTGAGCAAAAAACGCAGCCGTAAACGCCGCGTATACACTCATAGTAAAAAACGCCGCGTAAACGCTATGTAAACGCTACCCTCGCATTTCTACACCAGTAAAAATAAGCACACATTGAGCCTGGCGTTACTCCGTGTGAAGGCTCCCTAAAGGGGTTGTCCAGGCAAAAATGGACAACCCTCTTAATGTTTTAATTAGGTGGGGGCAGTGAGAAAAAATTAAAAAATGCATACTCACCTGTCCCCGTAGCTCCGGTGTCCTGTGCATCTCGGGTACCTTCTGGAGTTGTACTGAAGCTGTTGTTAGGCCTTAGCTTTCACGTGACCGTTTAGGCCAATCAGCAAAGGACCTGAATAGCACTACCTGTGACATCATGGGTCCTCATTCTGAGGCCTGCTGAGGCCACGGATTGGCCTGAGTGGTCATATGACTGCTCAGGCCAATCAGTGGCTTCAGTACAACTCCGAATGAGACCTGGGAGAGCAGGAGACTAGTTAAGGAAGTTGAAAATAACATTTTTCCTGATGAAAACATTCAACAATGAAAACAACTCAGCAATGACCATATTAAGCGGATATAGTCCCTACTAAAATTAGAGACATTACAGCAACCTCAATTTAAGCTGAGCATGAGCTTTCTTCAACCTGGAGAGGCTTGGTCCTCTATAAGATACCAGCTAATATCTAGATCAGAGTAAAGATATATCCACCACAAAGCTTACTTCCACTATCCACACCTCAAACAGACCACTGGGGAAAACAGCAATGAGTTGTATCAAGCCATACTTGAAAATTTTGATGTCAATATTGTCCAGAATGCCGTTCAGTTGAAATGTTCCCAATTATTCCCGACTGTCCTAGTGCTGTTAGCAATTAACAGTAAATGACTAAGTAAGTAGGTGTACCTTCATGTCCATTGTAGAACTTTACACGCTACCCTTGATTATCTGGCAGAGACTAAAGTGCCATGGCACAACCTTATGTCAAATTTCTACTTTCAAAATTATATAGTGTTAAATATAGGATTCCTTATTCCTTATTATTATTATTATTATTATTATTATTATTATTATTATTATTATTATTATTATTTGTCCTTCATGGGGATCATGTTTGTGGTCAGAATTTCATATCACTCTCCTGACAGTTTCTGTTCACCAGACACCAGTGATGCTGTGTTGACATGAGATGTGATTTCTCTGGTTTATCACTATTAGCAACAGCAATCGCTATGTCCCTCCACTGAATTCAGCAGTGACATATTGACACTCTGTGACATGTCATGTCTTAGTTTAAGTTTGGCAAACAGAGACTGGTGGGAGCCTTGAGAAAATAAGCACTCATTGCTTTTTCATGTAAAAAAAAATGATGGGGTTGTAAAACATATATAACTTAGCAAGTTTAGGTTTCTAAGTGCATACCATACGGATAGGAAAAAATGCATCTTATGAATATGCTTTATGGCAGTGGGATTCAGTTGTTGGCCTTTGCCACATCAAATTACTGAAAAAATCTTCTGTATCAGAAACTGCGTAAACGTTATCCCAACTTTGATAAAAAGGTGTCACACACAGCTTAGTGTTTGAGACAGGTTTGCTATACATTGGCCAGTGCTGATGCTGACCTCTGTTCACCACTGAAAGCGGGCAGCATGGCAGCTCAGTTTTTAGCACTGTTGCAGCACTGGAGTCCTGGGTTTAAATCCAGCTACGGACAGCATCTGCATGAAGTTTGTATGTTCTCCCTATGTTTGTGTTTTTCCCTCCCAATGTGGAACCTTAGCCTAAACGTGTAAGAAAATGCAAAATGTTGCAATTTTTTAAAAACATAAAAGATGCAAATGCTTATTTGACAACTTCTTCATTTCAGAATTCTGTAGTCTTATAGCAGTTACTGGGCAATGTGTATATGCACTGTATTTATGCATCCAGACGTGTACTTGCATTGTATTTGCTGTGTATAAGAGCTGTTGTTGTTACTGGCAGTTGTTGGAGTTAGGTAATAAGAAAATGCCTTTGCTAATATGTGTAACTGCCAAGCAGTGTTGCACTTACCTTTATACTTGATACTTCTGTAAAAGGCTGTTATAACCATCATGCTACATCCCTCTCTGTGAGAGTATCTGTAACCACCAATATCATTGCTTAAAGAGGACCTTTCATCTCCTGTGGCACATGCGGTGTAATACACCGCTAGAAAGAGGAAGCGTTCCTTAATGCCCAGCGATGACACTCTTACAGTACAGCGCTATAGACGCTGCTGTGAGGAAGGGCTTTCCTGACTGACTGTCAGAAACACCCTTCTGACAGTGAAGAGCTATGGGACCGGCACCGATAGCTCTTCACCGGGGGCACAGAACGGGAAAGCCAATAGTGTGCTGAATTCAGCACACTGTCGGCTTTCTCACGGTATATAAAACTGCATGTGCCCTAGGAGGTGAAAGGTCCTCTTTAAGTACTGTGTAAACTATGAGTCTGGTTCTTCTGCTGTCTTTCTGTCATTCTTTAGTGGGGCCCCGAATTCATCCTAGCATGTCACAAATCCTGAGAAGGTCTGACTCCCTTAGATACATGTATATAGATATACATTTAATAGTTGTCAGTGGAACAGTGATGAGCCAACAGCTATTTCTTCTGAGTTAATCTTAGAGCTCGTTCATACAAAGCACTTTCTTCACGGCCAAGTGTACACCTGAGGGTAACAGAAATGAATCTATTGTAATTGTCCCAAGAAAAGTCATGTTCTATTATTTCTTCGATCACAATGGTTATGTGATTATATCTATCAAAGTCTATGAAGTTGTGTGCTGGCTGTTAATACAACGACTATCACATGGCTGCTGAATTGTGTTGACTCTGCATGTGTTCTCAGTGGGAGGAGGGAAGTAAACTATTGTAGGACACTTTTGTGTATCACCCTGAGAACAAAAGGATAGGCGTATAAAGTTCAACATGTCCAATCCTTCTTTCATTCAACATCCTCGGGTGAAAGTAAAGACTTTTACATGCAGATTAGTTAATTGACCGGCTCTGACAAAATTGCCACACTTGGTTGACATTAGACTAAAATAAATAGACTCTTTTAGGATAGGTTTATACTATCGATATCCATTGCTCATCCATCATAGAATGAGAGCAACAAAGATCAACTGCAGAATACAGATGGAGCACCCTCATGTCCATCTGCGTTCACCCTCATATTAAAAAAAACATGATAGAAGCTTTTTTTTCCATTGCAAAATTAAACAAACATAAGAGTCAGTGAGAATGGATATAGATGGGCGGTATGAGTTGCTTTGGGGCTCTGTCTGTGTTCAAAACTCTATTGCTGTTAAAGTCAGTTGTATTACTCCTATGATAGTTGAGAGCAACAGACGTTCACAACCATAGTGTGCTATGGGAAGAATATGCAAATCCGCCTTCCATGATGTAATTAGGAAGACAGTTGCTGCCTCATTGTTGCAAACCAATAGAGGGCGCTCACTGGAATGTGCAAGCCTGTCTTAAGATAGGATTCCAGTGAAATAACCCAATAATGGCTGCTCCCTTTAGCTTCATGCCCGACCTTCCAAGAGGCCTTTGTTTAGCAATGACACTGGGATTATTACCAGGTTATAGTCTCTCAATCGAGAACCATAGTGTGAACATTCATTAAGAGACCTCCTGTGTAAATTGATGGCTCCATTATTGTGATTACACTATTTCTTAGGGAAAGCAGTTGGAAAAATGTAGATTAGTTAAAGCATGAGCAGAATTTTTGTAGCTACTCTACTTGTTTTCTTGACCATAATTCTTGAAAGTTAACACAAAAAGAAGCCTCTTATCCACTATTTTGCATTGAACAATTTAAGAGCTCATAAAGATAGAGGGAGTTAGTCATCAAGGTTCCATACCTGTTATCAAGTTATGTCTTAGGCTATATTTCATGTGGTATTCATGACTGTTTTTTCCATCATCGGGTCAGATTTATTGCAGCTTTATCAGTATACAAGAGTATTTCAGACTTAGAGGATACATTTGGAAGAGGGTGACTCTGATATACACAGGAGAGCCAGGAGACTGAGCAGCTTGGAATGTTCCAGCTGATGGGTCACAGAGCATGCTGGCAAGATCCTGTTTTTATTAAAATAAAGGATGAAGGACACTTCTCTGAAACCAGCTTTGTATAAAAGAATCATAAATCTTCAATGTTACCATAAAATATAATACTTGAGAACTATTCAGAGTTTTACCTTTTTATTCCCCAGTTCCTGTTTCTTCTACATTTTACATTTTTAATCATCTCAGTAGTGAAGAGATAGGCTATGTTCACATGGTACATCCATTGTTCAGATAAACCGTGGCAGAAATCTGCAAATGAAACGTAGAATTCTACTGAAATGTAGCCAATACATCCACATGCAAATCAGTACCATTGTAATTGAAGGAATTTTTTCCATAGGGATTTCAATAAAATTTCATAAACACCAGGAAAAAAAGAATGCCACACAATGAAAAAAATTGTGCTGTCTTACCTTGTGGCAGGAGGTTAATGCACCTACTGTTACAATACGACCTATTGGCTTGACCCATTGCTTTCTTCAATTCCTCCCCTTATTTATAGATTATGCCTCACACATAATTTGAGGCTTATGCTTTTAGCTTATATATTGTTTTCCTGCTCTTTCTTTTTTTCATTCTCTCTATCCCATCCTATTCTTTTCCCTCATACTTTTTATTTTTATTTTTTTATCATTCCCTACTACTTTATCATGCCTATAGAAAGCTGGTAGTGTGGTTACTGAATGTTAAGGGGCTTCACAGCGCAAAAAAAAAAAAAGCTCAATGCTCATTAACTACTGAAGCTAAAAGACTGCATCTTAATCTCCCTTACTGTTCCCTGAGAACACTTGGGGAACTTCACTGATAGGGATGATTGAATCTCCTGATAAAGGACCTCATTGCCTCGCAGACATACAATATTTGTATCTCTCCAACTCGAGACAATCACGTGCTATTTCAGAATTCTTGAAGGCGGTAGACAAATTTTTGTGGTGATCCTGAGTAGCAACCTTAATGTGACACATGAAACTGAGTTATACTTATCTTCTGGCTCCTTACAGCTTCTTATTTGCGAGTTTCTGTCTTTGCATGGATTATCTCTTTGTATGTCATCAACACTTACACTTCCTCCAAATCGCTGCAAATGTTGACTCCATAATGTTCTTGGATAACGCATTAATTACTGTGACTTTTGCCCAACATACCTCACCAGTGGAAGCTCATTGTATCATTGTTGGACTTTATAGATGTAGCCGTTGCTCTCATGAAATACTTTTCACAAAATTTCACAGACGTCATGGATACAAAAACCCGATGGAAAGCCCATAATTGCATCATACAAGGGGTAATTATCAGCAATGGTTCCCACATTAAGAAGGAGTGAGCAAAGTGAGTTAATTCTCTTACTCCGCCTATCACAGATCTTAAATGGACCTACAAATGTGCCCTTTATTCTTATAAACCTGCTCAACTGTCAATGGAGTTAGAGGAACTTAAAGTACAACTTATCTCTAAAGCAAAGAGAATCTTCATCAACTCTTCTATAAGTACGCTAACAAATGCAATCAATCCCATGTTAGGGCCCTGCTCTCTTGTAGGATGTCCATGTACATTCCACAACTTTATGACAAGCGAAATACAGACCTCCACCTTCTAAATGCCATAGCAGCCACTTTTAGTGACTACTGCACCTCTCTTTACTAGGTGGATCAAACTATCATACAAGGTTGCAGTACGAGGTTCCGTTTCCACATGTGACAATCCATATTCGACTTTGGCCTTCCTAGAATAGCAGGCACAGATTTGTTGGAACTAGATGTTCTGATTGCGATTGAGGAATAAACTACGGGTAATCAAAGATAAGTCTACAGAAAAAGCCCAGACCAGATGGTTTTCCCTTACTCTACTATTAAGTATACTAACATCCTGTCCCCGTCTCTCCTGAATGCCTTTAACTCCAACATCTCTGGCTCTACTTGGTGCACACACTGCGGTAATCCACAAGCCTGAAAAAGATCACACCCTCTGCTCCAATTACAGATCTCACTATCTCTAACTTTAAAATTAATTTCTCAAAATCAGAAACATTGAATGTCACACTATTTGATGCACTTGTAGCCTCTGTGTCACGATACTTCTCATTTCGATGGTCCACACAAGACCTTCACTACTTGAGAATGAACATATTCCCTGAAAGATGCTTACCAGCTGGACTTTCTCCAACTCTTTCAAAACTGACAAGACCCTGATGGAGTATGTACTGGGACTGGGATAATGCAACACACTATCTTGGCAGCGTACACCCTACGCCTTGGTTCTCCGGACCAACCAGCACCATTTTCATGATTAAGGGGGAAACAAACCTTGGAATAACCTTTACTGCAGAGCAGAAAGATTGCGTATTTCAACTCAAGCACAACTGATGCACAACTCATGCATTAGTTCATGGTTCCAGGAAGTTACTAACGTGTTGGTACTGAGTACCGTCCCGACTAAGCATGAGGGAACCTTACGCCACATCTTTTGGTCCTATCAAAAATTAATTCCATTCTGGAATGAGGCAAATAATGCAACAAATGATGGCTATAACCTGCCCTATAGTGTGAGACCCCACTTAGAGTGTATGAATGCTCCCTGCTTCTTTTTCTTATTATGGAAGCTTGAGCTTGCATTTTTCTCTTCTGGAAACAGGATACTTCTCCCCCAATGACACTTTGGACCATGAAGGGCAATGATGTTATGCACACGGTAAACCTGACCGCCTGGACCACTGATTCCCATGCAAATTTAACAAGACTTGGTACTACTGGATAGGATTCCAATCTTCTGCTGAATACCGCAATCTTCCAAGCTCTATGATACGAGCCTGGTTGCTTTAGTGGTCCCCCTGACGATCCGAATCCCTATTAAGTATTACCACAATCTTCCTCGGGACCTTGTATGTCCCAAGACTTCCACTAAAGTGGTGCATTACCTTTGTTTGTCTTTTGTATTTCTATGTTATTAAAGTGACAAAACTAAATAAAAACTAAAAAAAAAGCGCAGCAGCAATTATTGGAGTGTCTTTCCAGCTGCCTATTTATCCTCCCTCCTGTCTTCATAAACTAATGTAGAAAGTAACTATGCCTGAATACTGGAGAAAAAATATTTCAAGATATATTACAAAGTTTCTCATTTTCACTTATACTATGCATTTATGTAAAGTTGAGGTACTCTTTAAGGTTGTCTTTTCTGAGGGCATTACAAAGTTTGGTCTAAAAATAGAATATAGAATTGTATTAGCCTTGCTGAAAGATGCAATATTAATTTTGTTAAATTAAAAGTCCTATTCTGAGGTATTGCAGCTGATGGACATGAGGGTCCTGGCCACATCACAACCCCATGGTTGTGTGATCTGAAACATACTTCAGCCTCTGGGGCGAACCCAACATCTCATCCACCGATTTCACATAATTACCTGTGAGATTGGTGGAGTAAGGGGGGGGGGGGGTGGAGCAATCCTGAAGGCTGAAGGCCCTGGGGTCGTAATGTGATCCATCAGCTGCAATAACCAGGGACAGGTAAGTAAATTAACAATCCCATTAATGACTTATGTTGACTAAATACATGAAATCTAGATCATGTAGAGGAAGGCAAAAATGGAAAGCAGTGCGCTCCTTGTTGGAACCGTAGAATAGTAAATTTTTTCAGTGTGACTCCAAACTTCCTCAAAAATTGGGGGACACTTCACTGTTTATGGTAAGGGCTAAATCTTTGTAGCCACGGCAGAGATAGCCTAATCTGTATCAATTTGTGTCTATATAAAAAAAATTCCTCATTGTGTTCATTTGCCAGGATTTTGTTATACTATGTTGATATCAATGGTATATTCTGTTGGTGTAAATGAGTTGAAAAATGTTTACTTCTAATTCCAGGAATTACATTTATATATGTAAATAGAGAGTATAGTTTTCAGAAACATGTTTTGCTTATCATAATCTATTACCCAAATATTTTAACTTCAATGAAATATATGTCAAAGATAACATACTACATAGATCCAAAAAGCACTGTAAGGGCTAGTTCACACGTGAACTGCCCGCGCGGGTTTTGACACAGAGAGAGACGCGTCGAGCCGCGTCTCTCTCTTGTCAAAACCCGCCCGCCGCGACCATCGCTGTCGCGGCTTAACCCTCTGCTGTCGGCTCAAATGAATGAGCCGACATAGGAGGGAGCTGCGGGGGGCGGAAGCCGCGCGACTGAGACAGCGCGGCTTCCGCCTGAAGAAAGGACATGTCCTTTCTTTTCTCCGCTAGCAGCAGCTCGCCGCTAGCGGAGAACAGAAGCCCGGCGGTCTCCATAGACCACCATTATAAGGGGAGGTTTTGGACGCGAAATCCGCTGTCAAAAACCTCCCCTTATACTCACGTGTGAACTAGCCCTAACTCACTATGCTGACTGCCGTTTATAATGTTGTTTTACAAGTGATCAATTGTAGAATGAATGATTAGTTTATTACTGTGGAATCACATGATTTACACCTTCATGAATGGTTTCCTGTATAGATTTGCTAATATGACCCTAAATAAAAATAAAGCTAGTCACTAGCCCAATGTCCATTAGCACAGTATTTAGTTTTTAGTTTGAAAGCCTTCATTTGTTGGAAATGAAAAACTATCATACACTTTATCAGAGCATAGCATAGCATATGATTTATAGTAGCTGCATGTAAATAGTATTTAAAGAATGCAATGTATGTAATGTAATGTATCTGGATGAGCTGAGTACATAGAAATATGCCTGCTATGATGGCTATTACTATCAATGTTTGCTTTTTATTCAACCTTCCAACATATCTATATACCAACTATTAGAGATGAGCGAGTAGTACTCGATCGAGTAGGTATTTGATCGAATACTACGGTATTCGAAATACTCGTATTCGATCGAGTACCACTCGCTATTCGAATGTAAAAGTTCGATGCAGAACCAGCATTGATTGGCCGAATGCTATACAGTCAGCCAATCAACACTGGTTCTTCTCCTACCTTTAGAAGTCTTCTCCGTGCAGCTTCCCCGCGGCGTCTTCCGGCTCTTCCTTCACTCTGCCAGGCATCGGGCCTGGGCAGAGCCGACTGCGCATGTCCGCTTGTAGTGCGGGCATGCGCAGTCGGCTCTGCCCAGGCCCGATGCCTGGCAGAGTGAATTCAGAGCCGGAAGATGCCGCGGGGACGCTGCAAGGAGAAGACTTCTCGGAGGATCCAGCCCGACCCTCACTCGTGGACTTGGTAAGTATAATTTGATCGAACGTTGCCTACCCCTGAAACGAGCATTTTCCCCCCATAGACTATAATCGGGTTTGATATTCGATTCGAGTAGTCGAATATTGAGGGGCTACTCGAAACGAATATCGAACCTCGAACATTTTACTGTTCGCTCATCTCTACCAACTATGCTGTAATAGTGGAAATACTCTTTTAAGACGGGGTCCCACATTGCAAAAAACGCTGCATTGTACAGTACCTGCAAAGTGGATTAGATTCTGGCTAATCCCATTCACACATTGCAGAAAAAAATCTGCAGCAGGAAAGCTGTATTTTCAAAAATGCATTTTTCACAGACTTTCAATTATACCTACGGATCTATTACCATAGCAGCTACATCATAGGTACAAATTTTCTACAAAGTGATTAACCATATTTGTCATGATACTTATTGAGACAGGGCCTCAACACAGCAATGTGAGCTATTGTTTTAGCAGTCATAGTCAGAAAAATCTGTTCCTACCTAAATTTGAGATGTATCATTACTATCAGAAATATTCAATAGAAAAGAAGGTGAGTGTGTTGCTATATTAATGTTAAAATACCAGCAGAGGCGGCATGGAGGTGGCACCCCACAGGGCTGTTTTACCACATTGGTGGGCCAATGAAAAGGTTTCATAAGCGGGCCACCACATAGTATAATTCCTTCTTAGTGGCCCCATACAATATAAGTGGCCATGCCCCTGCACTTATAAAAAAATTTTGCTTCCTGAACACTTTTGAGTGTTTCTTATGTAATTTGAGCTGCTTAACATGAAAATCATCTCAACATTTTCCTGTCATGTACTGTTTTTCAGAAATCTTCTTTGTTAGGATTTTTTTTTTCAGATTTTCAGGCTGTTCAAGTATTTTCCACAATATATGTGCTGTGCTTTTATGTAATTTATAGGCAAGCAAAGGCAGGAATTTTTTCAATTTTATTGAAGTTGCAAAACTTTAGTGGAATTGTTACAGACTAGGCAAACATACACGTCTGGTAGAGGCTGTAATATCTTTTTGCAAAGATTCTGCAAATTATTTAAAAAATAAGCAACTATGAACTACTCCAGTATAATCTGATATAGCTAAAATGTCTCTTCAGTGTCGGAACAGTCACAGTACTTTCTGTTACTTTTGTGGTCAGTACTCGCATAAGCTTCAAAGACGCACAATGACAGCTCTTACCATGAAAGCCTGTGAGCTGTACTTTAGATGCAAGATTGGTGATCAAGACAAATTCGGGGCTACTTATGTCTTTTGTGCAAGATATATGGTTGATCTTAGAGGTTGGCTGAGAGGTTCTTGCAAGTAAATGCCGTTTGCTGTCCCAATGATATGGCTTGAACCGAAGGATCATGTGGCCGACTGTTACTTTTGTTTACACAGTGTCTGTGGTTTCTCTGCTAAGAATAAAAAATGCATTGAATATCCTAATCTGCCTTCAGTTATGAGACCAGTGCCACATGATGACACTCTTGCAGTACCAAAGCCACCAGAGACATGGAGCCTAGAGGAGGCAGTCGATGAAGATGTTGCAGTCCATAGGTCAGAGATGGAGAATGAGGTTGATTAAGACTTATGTATGTCTAGTGAGTGTCATCTTATAACACAGCCAGAACTGAATGACTTGGTTCTGGACTTACATTGGGCAAACATCAGTGCCGAGGGGGGAGCAGGAGCGTCTGCATCAGTGTGTTGTGATACTTAAAAAAACATCTTACTCATCTAACTCACTTAGATCGCTCTCTTTAGTAAACACCTCTTGTGATATTGCTGGCATTAGTTGTAGCCAGCTTTTGAAACGCGTCAGATGTTTATATTAAAGTCATGGTCACTGTGCACTTTTTGGGAAGGTTGCTACTATTGCAAAAAATACATTGGAGCAGATGTAGTGTAGCTCCCAAAGTAAAACCTCACTAACCATAGTGGACCCTGAAAGTTAGTGAAAGTTGCTATACATATGCTCAGGATGACAATGAGATTAAGACAGCTCGTTAGCACTGTTCCAGAAGAGAGCTAGGATTAGGAATTATGCTTTTTCCTATCTTTATGATCACAGTTATGGTCAGGAAGTATATAGAGGAAAAACTGGAGAGATAGTATCTAATTAAGATCTAGTACTTGTATGTTCTGTGTCCCCCATTGACCCTTTGGTGTTTTAGTCACTATCTGTGTATGTTGTGGAATTATTTTATATGCATTAGAGATTCTTTTAATGGAATTAATAAAGAATTATACGTTTTAATACGTCCTTTTGGTTATGGATGGACTCCTATAATTTTTATTTTTCGCACAATTAAAGCATGCAATGCCCCATTTTTTGCATATAGTTATTTTTGGATTCTGACTGATCCCATCAACACATTGCATAAAAAAATCTGCAGCGGAAAAGCTTAGTTTTCAAAAACAAATAGGGGCAGAGCGTCTGCAGAGGAAAATGCAATGAAAAACTATGCAGATGAAAATGCAATACGTTTTTACTGCAGTTTTTTTCCGCAGTTTTGCTACATGGGGTCTTAGCTTAGAACTGACTTCTGAACTGTGAAAACAGGTAATTGATCGGGAGATGTTCAGTACTGATTCTTGGTGTCATTCTATCCTTGCTTCCTGCTGTAAGCAATGGTGTTATTAGCCTAATACTGCCCTTGGACCCACCTCTTCACAGGTCCCTTACTGGGCACACCATTCATTTTCAGAGAAAGATGAAATTGAAGTAAACTGTGTGTTATATAGCATGGAGATAGTATATTACATTTCTCTAAGGTTACATCTTCTTCAGTTGCTACTTTCATTGCAATCTTCAACTTGTTTTGTCTAATAAACTTATGTGTGAGAAAATGAATGTGGGCAGACTATGACTGAGAACGGATGTCGCAAACATCACTAGTTCGTTTCCTTGAGGAGTGAAGCATCTTCATGCCTCTTCAATTTCGTTTGGATTACCTCATTGTGTAGCAGAGGACATATTTAGAGATAAGGGTGCTATATTTATCAGCACTTCTCCAGCAGCTGGATGTTGCTCAGATGAAGCTTATACAGACTCGGTGGCACCAGTGCACTGATTTTATTGCTTCTTTAATTCTTCCAGTGGTTCTCTGAGTGGTCTTTTCAGAAGGGCTTCCATTATTCTTGAAGGAAATGTTCTTCACTCCTAACCCACACAAATTGATAATGGTATTGATAGACACCTGAGCCCTGCACTGCAAACTTTGGACCATAGGGAAAATAATAGCTATGTTTGTCCAGCTTTTATTGTAAAACATGGTCTGCGCAGCCACCGTAATGGAAAGCCTGTGCACTCCATAATAATGAGATCTTCTGTGCAATTGATTTTCAAGGACTTTCTTGTGGAAGTAACAATTAAAGGAGTGATTCTTGTACATCAAGCACCTTCATAATGCTGGAGGGATAAAATAATACATGCCATTTGAAAAACTGAAACTTCCCCTTCAATACAATGAGACCGTTCAGATAGTCTCGCCAGCCTAGGCTTCTATGCATTATGGCTTGTTTATTTCTTTCATTTGTTATTTGTTCATCTATTTGCTGAACTTTCCATTCTTTTTATTTGAGATCTATGTGAATATATTTATTTTTGTTAGTACAATTGAAAAATATAATTTACCTTTCTATTACATTTTCGCAAACAAAAAAAACTGTAATATTAGAGTGAAATAACAGCAATGGTACAGCAGAAAGCCGCAGCATTACAGGGATTCTATCATTAAAATGACATTTTTTGTCCCTAACACGTAGGAATAGCCTTAAGAAAGGCTATTCTTCTCCTACCTTTAGATGTCTTTTCCACGCTGCCGTTCGGTATAAATCCTGGTTTTCTTCAGGATTCACTATCTCTCTTGCAGCACTGGGGGCGGTCCCCAGAGCTCAAACAGAACTGGGGCCGCCCCCAACGCTGCGAGAGAAATCTCCAGCACCGCCTCTATCTTCTTGTTGAGCAGCCTCTCTCCGTGTCTTCTTCCGGCGCCATGGGTCAGACTTGTACACCTGAGCGGTTGGCTCTGCCATTTTTTTGTGGCCGCAGGCATGTGCAGTCGGCTCTGCCCGAGCCCCGATGGCAAAGCCGACTGCGCATGCGTAGAAGTTTGACCTACAGCGCCGGATGAAGACGCATAGAGGGGCTGCTCCAGAACTAGATAGAGGTGGCGCTGGAGATTTCTCTCGCAGCATTGGGGATGCCCCCAGTGCTGCGAGAGTACTAATTTGCATGCCAAAAAAACCTGGGATTTCTACCGAACGGCGACGTGGAGAAGACATCTAAAGGTAGGAGAAAAATAGCCTTTCTTAAGGCTATTCCTATGTGTCATTTTAATGATAGAATCCCTTTAAGGCACCACAAAACTGCCCCAAAACGCATATTTTTATACATAGTTTTTGGTGCAGGTTTGTCGCATTGTCATTAGAACTGTTTGAATTTAAACAAACATAAATAGTTTAAAATGTTATTGGTTTAAGACTAAAATGTGTTAGATTGCTAAAGGGTTAAAATGTATAGCAAAATGTGCAAAACAAAAAGTGACATATTTGGGAGGGTTTTTTAATTTTTTTTTGTAGATTATGCGCTCCATATAGGGATCACAATGTACTTTTTTTTTCTCATATCAGTATGAGTATGTCTGTAGAATGGGAGGAAATCTATGCAAACATGGAGAGAACATACAAACTCCTGATGTTGATGTTGTTCCTGGCAGGATTTGAACCCAGGACTCCAACGCTACAGTGCTAACCACTGAGCCACCATGTTGCCTCAGGTCTTTCAAATTTTTATCTGACTGTAAGGGTTACTTCACACGGAGTTACGCTCCGTGCTTTTTGTCCATTTTAGGGAGCCTTCACACGGAGTTACGCTGCACTCATTTTGAACGTAAAAACACGTTCAGAATGAGCGCGTAAAAAGCAGCTCCCATTGACTTGAATGGGAGCTGGCATACGCGCGCTACCCATTGAAATCAATGGGAGGCCTTTTTGGTACTTTTCCCTCATCGGGCCAGCATCGCAGTTGAGCATCAGCATCGGGACATGTTGAACTGCTGAATACTGGTCCGATGCTGGTTGACACTGGAGCTGTGTATAAAGAAGCAGCGGATCAAAGGATGCCAGAGAGGGGTGCCCATACCCTGATGCTGTGGCTGCAGTGACACACACGCAGCATCTGTCACGGTGGCACACCGATCACACCAGGCCGGGCTCCACCATCCTCTCCGCACCGCGAGTAAGGGCAGGGTCTGGGCGCCCCTCTCTGGCATTCTGTGATCCGCTGCTCCTTTATAACCAGCTTCAGTGCCAGCCAGCTTCGGGTCAGTAGTCAGCAATTCAGCATGTCCCGATGCTGATGCTGAACTGCGATGCTGGCCCGATAAGGGAAAAGTACGAAAAAGGCCTCCCATTGATTTCAATGGGTAGCGCGCGTATGCCGGCTCCCATTCAAGTCAATGGGAGCTGCTTTTTACGCGCTCATTCTGAACGTGTTTTTACGATCAGAATGAGTGCACCGTAACTCCGTGTGAAGGCTCCCTTACACGTGTAAAAATACACATGTAAAATGTAGTTAGCCATTGAGTTCAATGGCTTTTTTTTAACGCGCGTCTTTTTGCGCGCAAAAAGACACGTGTTATATGAAAAAGATCATTGAACTCAATGGCTTACATTTTACATGTGTATTTTTACACGTGTAAAATGTAGCAAAATGCGCGGAGCATTACTCCGTGTGAAGGCACCCTTAGAGTGTTAAAGGAACACTAAATAACGAAAAAACACAAAAAACTCCCGACACAATCTTAATCTCATTTATTTATTTATTTATTTTTGTCTCATATTAGAATTAACATTGACAAATATATGACAATAGAGTCCAATCTCAGCTGTGTACTCATCATCCTCATCATTAATCTCTGTCTGACTCTTAGACAATTGAAAGAAATTTTTTGAGAGAAGTCCTCAGTAGTTGATACCTTTTTTAATGGCTAACTCAAAAAGTTTTTTGATGACATATTTCGAGCTTTCGGGACTACTATAAAGGTCCCTTCATCAGGATGGTATAACACAATGTCTGAAGGTAGGCATATATATACAGAGAAATGGAGTGTTAGATGCAAAATAGATGGAAAACAGAACATAAACAGTTTTAAAAAACAAACAAACAAAAAAAAACACACATATATATCAGTTCGCAGGAAAGTTCTCTGGGTTTATGGCTTCTTTGATCAGTGACGTGGTGTCTAGTGGTTATAAAAGGCCATAAAACCCTGGGCCCTGTTTAAACCTTGTTGGAGAGTGCGAAAGGTCTTCATAAGTTTAAATTCCCATATGAGGCGATCTTTTCTGTCTCTGAAATTCCCCCTTAGTACCAGGATCTTCATATCCTGGGTCATATTATGATTTTGATTACAGAAGTGTTCTGGCACCGGGAGGTCCATTCTTTGCTCTCTAATCGTATGTCTGTGTGAGTTCATCCTCATCCTAAGTGACTGTCCTGTCTCACCTACATACAGGCCCTCAGGACACTTAGTACACAATATCAAATACACTACATTAGGTGTGCTGCAGGTGAAGTTACCTGGGATCTTGTAGTGTCAATCAGAGTTCGGGATCTTTATTTTGTCCGTAGTCAGTATGTGCGGGCAGGTTTTGCACCTCTTCTGTCCACATGGAAATGTTCCTTTGTTAGTTGGAGGTGACAGTGAGCTGCTAATAATCATATTCCTGAGGTTTGGTGGCTGTCTGTAACACAGGAGGGGGGGTTCTGGAAATATGGATTTTAGATGGTGGTCTTTTTGCAGTAGTGGATGTAATTTGCGTGTGATTCCTCTCAGTGTCTCCAGGTGGGGGTTATATGTGACAACCAGGGGCACCCGAGTGTTCTCCTGTTTGGTATTGTATTTTAATAACTCTGATCTTGGTAGTCTGGTGGCCCTGGTGATTTGGTTATCAATTGTTCTTGGATGGTACCCCTGCCTCAAGAATGTGTTTTTGAGGCCCCCAATGTGCTTGTCTCTGTCCACCGGGTCTGAACATATGCGATGGTATCTGATGGCTTGGCTGTAGACAATGGATTTCTTTATGTGTTTCGGATGAAAGCTATCCCATCTTAGGTAGGTAGGGCGGTCAATCGGCTTCCGATACAGTGATGTCTCAATTTTGTTGTCCTGTATCTTGATGACTGTGTCTAGGAAGTTTATTTCTGAGAAGGAGTGATTGAGCGTCAGGTTGATGGTGGGATGGAACTGGTTGAATTGTTCATGGAAGGTTTTCAGCTGTTGTTCAGACCCAGTCCAAATGATTAGGATATCGTCAATGAAACGGTAGTAGGCCAGAGGCCTGGTGGTGCAGGTGGAGAGGAAGTCACTCTCAAGCTTGGCCATGAAGAGATTAGTGTACTGTGGCGCCATTCTGCTCCCCATTGTGGTGCCAGTCTGCTGTAGGTAGATGCAGTCACCAAAAGAAAAGTAATTGTGGGTGAGGATGAATTTTGTGAGTTTCACCACAGCTTCAGCATTCATACCTTGTCTTTCCATGAAAAACTGGCAGGCGTTTACACCATCCTGGTGTGGGATGTTGGAGTACAAGGATTCTACATCCATGGTGGCCAGGATGGTTCCATCTGGAAGGGGACCTATAGTGGATAGTTTATTTAATAGGTCTGTAGTATCCTGTAGGTAGCTGGCTGTATCTTTCACTAAAGGTTTGAGGATGCCCTCCACCCATCCAGAGATCTGTTCAGTAAGAGTCCCAACACATGAGATGATCGGTCTCCCTGGGTTCCCAGGTTTGTGCAGTTTTGGAAGCATATAAAAAGTCCTGTCCTTGGACTTGCTGGTATGAGGCTGCTTAGGCCTTTGGCTCCATCAGATAGACCGGAGATCACCGTTTTTAGTTTTTTGGAGTATTCCACTGTGGGGTCTGAATCCAACTTGGAGTAGTAGTGCGTGTCATTCAGCTGTCTGTGTGCTTCCTGTATGTAGTCTGATGTGTTCATCATGACTATAGCGCCACCCTTGTCCGCTGGTTTAATGATGATGTCGTTATTATTTCTCAGAGATTTTATGGCCCTTCTTTCCTGGGCACTGATGTTAGATGGCAGTGCTTTATTTGTATCCAGTATAGTTGATTTGACCATGTGTCTAAAACAGTCTATGTAATTATCAAGATGGATATTAGATCCATCAAGATCTTAGACAATTGGTTAGAGTGGGAAGATCCCTACAATGCCTTGTCTATAGAAAGACAAAAAGATCATTAATCCCCTATTCTAGGCTTAGCCATGACCCCTCTGCCAAACCCCAGTTAACAATGGAGCTGATGACTTTGTTTCAGAAAAAATCTGAGACAGCCAGGCTACGTCATCAAGTTTTTACCTGTATCATCATTGGTGCCCCTTTTAGTAAAGATTAATAGGGTGAAAAAAACTATTACAGAAGGAAAATGTTATGCTTCATGACTAGCAGGGTGACCCAGTGGCCAGTCACATTGAAAAAAGTAAAATAGAAGAGTCATTGGGGCTTGTTGACATATACCACAGTGTTTGGGATGATTTAATATGAAATCTAACATGCCTGACCCATTTTCTAACTGCAAATAACGATTGGAGATAACACCTCTTCCCATGTTGGCTGTTTGGTAGTCTAAAGGAGCCATCTTTTATTTAAAGTAATAAAGTTAAAGATGGGTCATTGATCCAAAGAGGTATTTATAGATCGACTTGACAAGAAATATTTCCCCGAAATAAGGAAAATGGTCTTCTGCCTGGTGGGGGTTGTTTTGTCCGCCTTCTTCATCAATACTGCAGGATAATGCATTGAACTATTTACACTTAAAGGGGTTGTCCGGGATAACTTGAATTCCCTACTGTAATCTAAGCACCCTCCCCCTTGTACATTCTAAATAACATTATTAAAAATGTATATTTACCCATATTCCTGGGGCGGTCATGTTGCATTTTTTGATTATCCGATGACTATCCATTTCCCCATTTTCTAATTCCCCCCCATCCACTCCATTATACTTACCCTCCATGCTTCTTCTGGTGAGACAGATCCTCCCTCTATAATGATTCTGCAGGGTGTGTGCTCTTCTCCAAGCACTGTGCTCGCATTGCATAATTCATCTCTACTACACTTCCACGCATGCGCAGAAGAGGATGATCATCACTAGAGGAGACAAGCTTACACAGACTGAATCAGTGCAGGAGGAAGGGAGACTGTCTCACAGGAAGAAGTGCGGAGGATAAGTATATAATATGGGGTTGGGCTGAGTAGGTAGGGAAGGGCAGGATACCTAGAGAGACAGGGAGGGGATATATGGGGGGGAGGTGAGGAAGGAGGGAGGAGTAAGGTGAGAGGGGTTAGTGAGGAATTGATCTGATCACCAAAAACTTTTAGGCTTTGGGCTAGTGCAGAAGTTAGAGCAAGAAACAGAAACATATAAACAAAAGCAGGAGATATGAAAAGCTCCCAGAGACACCCAGAAATAACTCAAACACGCTAAAGGTATATGGGTGCATTTATTAACCCATTAATAGCCCTAACAACATTTTTAAAATAAACATTTTTTGCCCGTAAAACCCCTTTAAACCCTTTTTTAACCTTACGTTGTTACGTTGCAGAAGGGGGGCTCTAAATTAGAAATTAATTCCGAATTAACATGTCACATGTCAGTAATATACTGTTAGATTACGGCTGTTGTGAGTAAGTGGAAGCACTATGAAATTCTTCAATACTTTATAAGAAAACATCCTCTGCTTTAAAGTAAGAACAATCTAAGCAAGGTCATACTGGCCGGAATACTACCTTTTGACTAAGGAGGAAAAGTGACTTCCATTGGGTTTTATTGGATGATTTTAAATAACATGTCAAAGAAACAATTTTGGAGGCTTCCAACCATTTTACCTAAGGCTGTTTTTCACTTCAAAGTGTGGATCTCATAATATGGAAGCAGGCTAAGAGTGTGTTGTGCCTTAAACTATCTTATACTGGACTCAAGCAATGATTGATAAAAGGTTACAAGCTTAATGAGCCAGGTGCAGGTCATTATTAGGCTCTCCAAGCGCCCACGTTTGGAACCTATAGCCCCATTGTGGAATTCATTATTTACCATTATTATAGAGTTTCTATTTGTTCTTATAAACATTATTGAATAGACATAAATATGAGAACCAGTGAATGTGATATCATGTTATCCTCCAGTGTGAATGAGGCTGACATACAATGAACCTCACACAGCTCCATAATCCAATACAGGCAAAGAATAAATATATTATTGCTTGCAGGTGCCACTTTGTACTTGGATATACTTTACCTCTAAGATTGTAACCTGGCGTGATTAGATCTCGCATTACCTTGTGACTTGGCAGTTAAGTCATGTAACTTTCCTGTAATTATTGTTGTCTTCATTATATATAGCAGGTTTTAGGTTGAAATATTTGTTTCTAATGTTATTTTATGTCACATTTGTATTTTGATATATTTTAAATATGTTTTTTTCTTGTATTATTTTATAAACTTCACACAAAGAAAGGAATTGAATGGATACAAGTAAGGTTAGCTATATAAACATTCCCATGCTAATGTTTCTGATAGTCAGACCTGAGACTGACTGTTATAATGGAAAAATCAAAAACCATGATGTATGTACAGTCACTTCAGATTTCTTATGGCTACTTATGGTTGTGGTGTAGTCTGAATTTCAAAATCAATAACTGGTATCTGTACAGTATATGGGTATTGGAGAGCAAACAATCACATTACTGGAAGTACATTATCATAATGTGTAAGACAATAATTAATAGGCCTGATGACTTTTGTAGATTGAGTTATAGAAATAGGTAGGCAATGTGCTATACTATGATCCCACAGATTTCCAACGTAAGCATCCTTAGAACGGGGAATACCCATAAAATAACATAAAAACCTACATACAGTATATGCCTGGAAACATTAAAAAGAAATCCCCATACAAGCTTAAAACAAAAATAGTTTATTACAATATCAAATGAACACAGACCACTAATGTTATAAACAAAGATTTGCATGGGGAATGGAGCATTGTTGTAACCATCCTTATGCACCACATACGCAATGAGTAATTCATGAAAATTCATAAATAAATAATTCATAGATGTCATAACAGTATGGTCAATAGTCAAGACCATATAAATACCCTAATAGAATTCACATATCAATAACATAGTGAGTCCATAAATAATGTGTCAATAGTGCAACATTTTATCACCTAAATATCCAAATCCAATACATGATTCCATGATAAATGATGCATCAGTGATCCATAGAAATAGACTGAATGCTAATGGAGTAAAATTACCGATTACAAACATGAACCATGCTGAACAAACTTGTATAGGTGGAGGTGTAAAGGGTGCAGGAAAGCCCTCATATAGGGCTCTCAGCATAAAACGATGTGAGTCCGGGGCCCCATGGACTGTAAATGCTGCGATTTTACAGTATCTGGCTAATCCCATCCACACGCTGCAGAAAAATATTGCAGTGGACATGTTGCAATTTCAAAAACCATCAGATTTTTTTAAAAATCACAGCATATCAATTATACTTACGGAAACACCGGCGTTTTCAGTTTAGGTATAACTGAAGTAGTAAGTCCACAGAGGAAACTCTGCAAACCATCTGTGAAAAACACTGTGGAAAAAGCTGAAATGCATTTCTACCACGTTTTTTCCCACATCACTTTTTGGCTGTGGCCTTAGCCTGACTCTTGATATTTATGTGTTTAGTTTTAGGCCTAGTTGAAGAACAAGATGCTTTATTTTGTTTGCTAATATGAGTGTCTAATATATGGGTTAGAAAAAAGAGGGTTGCTCCGATATTAACTATCAGTATGTCTTTGTAGAATGTGAGAAAATCCATGCAAACTTGGGGAGAACATACAAACTACTTGAAGATGTTGTTCCTGGCGAGATTCAAGCTCCAGGACTCCAGTGCTGCAAGGCTGCAGTGCTAACCACGGAGCCACCATGTTGCCCCTTGTGATTGTGAATATTCTTGCCAGTGGGCAAATGGTTGAACCAACCAATGGTTTAACCAACAGGTCATTGCCAGATTTGGCAGAGCATTATCAATCTGGCTTTAGGCAAATTTTATTTTTGTGACAGTATGGAACCATAAAAGGCAACCTTGTTATCTGTCCTCCTCTGAAGTCCCTTACATTGCAAATAAATTTAGCATGAAACTCATGAACATCCTTGCAGCTATAAAGACTATTGAGTCATTCTAAAGCTAAAATATTTCTAAAAATAAAATTAGTAAGGGAATTGCTATTTAAGTAATTCTCCTATGTAACCTATAACTTTCCTTCCTGAGTAGTTAAACTGGGTGGTAAAATCTATATGAGGGACATCAATATTTTATGTTGTGTAATGTAATATATCATTCTGACAACTATTTCTCACAAGCATATCCAGCAAAGCCAAGCATTAGGGACATGGATCAATTTCCAATCCCCATTGGTCAGACTCATAATGGTGAAAGCTGTAAAAGCAGACATATATTTACTTAGAAACCCCATAGTAAGGAATCACAGTTCTTGACTATCTTCGTAGTTTTACTTTCAATCTCTAGAAACCTGGCTGCCTAACCAATAACCTAAAAAATATTCTGTAGACCTCGATGCCAAGATACTGCAGTTATTATTTCATTATCTAGCGCATAATAAAATGGTAGTAATGATTTGAAACATTGTATATTTATCCTATAAATATTTTATGAAAGTGAAGGAGATCTCCATTTGTGTGTTTACTCCTGAAACGTAATCCCTTAAAAAGAAATCTCTAAATTATAGATTTTCTTTAGCTTTTCTGGTCTGTGATATATTTCTGCATGGCTTTGAAGAAGAAAATTACATTCTGTATTAATAGGTATTTTCTTTTGAAGACAGTTTCATGTCCAGTGCACAAGTTTCTGTCATGAATTTCTAGCTAAACCTTCTGCAACAAAAGAGCTGAGACTGAAGTTTTAACATAAAAAGTCTCCACATGTTGACTTAATCATTGGATGTCTCCTTTTGATCATTCCATCATTAAGTACCATTGTAAAATAGCTACAAGGCTTTAATGAGGCCAAACTGTCCGGCGTGCACAGAAAAGCCACAATGAATGAAATATTTCAGCTTTTGAAGAGTGCAAAAGCTGCTTGAAATGGAACATGAAGCATCTGCCATTTAAACAAGGTGATAAATTCATAACATTTCATCTGGGCAATATGGCAAATATATGAAAGTTCCTTTCAGTGGTAGATTCCAAATAATGCAGTCATTTGGTGCGCAGTAAAATAGGCTTTACTTCAGGAAAGTGATATTAGAAATATCCTACAAGTATGAGGAAACCGTCAAATGCAGAGACAGCAGAACTGTCCTTGGATATACATACAATAAAATGGAGTCTATTCTGCGCTGTCGTGATACTAAATATCAGAATATTTTTCGGTAGACCTTGATAGTAAAGGTGCACATATCAGTGCTGTGAAACTGCTTCATCTTCATGGTATCTTTCCAATGGGGTAGAGATAAATAACCACAGATAATGGCAAATATTATTGAAAAATTACACATGGAAAGATACAATACATGTCATGGAAAACCAATAAGCTCCTTCACCAATTGACGGCTATTCTTCCACATTTGATGCATAAGTGATCATGTAGCATATGTAGTGGGCTAAATCATTTTCTACTATACAGTAGAACACAGGCATGAAACACTGGATACAAGATAGCATTGATCAGTAATACACACTGTGTTGTAGTGTGTATAGTATAAAATAATCTTTTAATAGTCCCACAGTGGGGAAATTTCAGTATGTTACAGCAGCATAGTAATACAGATACAGGATAATACACAGTAATGTATTACGGAAGCAGACACACATAAGCTAAGAGGAGATATACTAGGAGTCCATAGCAGCTAAGGAACAGAAGAAGAAAGAAGGAAGACTTCATAATCATAATCGTTAGTTTTCTGTGCGGAGCGATCTTCGCTTGGTCTGATGTAGATTTTACAGCCTGATCATGGTTGGAAGGAAGGACTTGCGATAGCGCTCCTTCTCACACTTGTGGTGAAGCAGATGCTGCAGTGCTGCTGAGTGCCATCAAGGTCTCATACATGGGGTGGGATTTATTCTGCCGCATGGAGCTCACCACGAACAGTATCCTTCTGTCACCCACCACCTGTACTGGGTCCAGGGGGCTCCCCAGGACAGAGCTGGCCCTTCTGATCAGCCTGTATCAGCCTTTTGCTGCCAGGGGTCTGAGATGGACAACTAAAAGTGAAATTGCAATGTGAAAAAAATTATACTAACCCCTTATACCTATATATTTTCTGGAAGTAGAAACCTGTAGTATTGTCAAAATATAAACAGGCACCTTCATGCAAATTTGATTTAAAGTGAATGTTTTATAAAAAAAAAAAAAAAGCAAATCAATTTATTAGTTGCTATAAACGAAACCAAACAAAAAATTATATGCACCAAACCTCCCAAGTATAAGTATTAAACGTGTGTAGAGTTCATTCATATCACTAAGGCCTATACCTGAGCGCACGTGTCTTCAGAAAATCACCAGAACTGGAAGGAACAAAAACCTACTTAGAAGCTGCAAATACAAAAAAAAGGATCATCCTATAAAATGTAGGGATTACACATGGTTAAAAGCAAGTGCCCCCCTAATCCCTATATATTTCTTGAAAGTAGAAAACCTGAAGATAGGTAATCACAGGTAGTGTCTCAATGTGTTATTGATAGCCTCATCCATCTTCATGTAACTTTGTAACAAACCCAAATAACATTTTGAAAAATGCACTAAAACATATTTGAACCTAAAACTTTTATTCAATCGTACATTCACACAAAAAATACATATAAAATAACTTTTTTAGATTGCACAGCATACCGTATATAAAAACACAACTTAATATTTCATATATACAACCACCTTGTTGCAGCAAACAGAGATTACAACCAAAAATTGCTCAAAAACTGAAATTTGCCACTCAAGCAATCCCTTTCTGCAAACAAAATGTATATTCCAAAAAAACTGCAATATTTGAGAAATTAATACATACCACACATATATAGATTTACAGGTGCAGGTGTTAATAAAAAACCAAAATCGCAGAAATGCGCCAACCTATTTTGTGCATGAAGGTTAAAGAGGGTCTTACATAATAATATAATTTTCTATCCACCTATAAAAGTTCCAACTGTAATGAATAATTATAATCTCAATACCTAACTAATGTGATAACTTATGTTGGTTTCAGACTGGTGTAATGTGGGCGCTTTATTGCTCAAATATTATGGATGCAACCTCGGCAGTGTGTACTGTGGGTGCCAAAACCCCCCCCACCCATTAGAATACTAATCTGAAACTGCCCAAAACTGCCATTTTATATGGTGATATTTAATGGGAGAAAATGTGTTTTCTGACTGATATAACTTTTCCGCCTGACAGAAATGTTTTATATGCTAATTTCTAGTAATAATTGTTATTGTTGTTATTTTAGTGTATAACAGATATCGCTAGAGAGGCGGTCAGTGTATTTTACTCTTTAAATATCAAGTATGGGCAGGATAGGGACAGGGTACATTTAAACTTTATAGATGACTTTGTGATTGTGTTGTGTAAGTGGTTGGTGCAACTCTATTGGCGCCCCAACCTGGACAATGGTAAACATCTGGGTCACAGCGCAAATAAACTTCCTGGTTATGTTCAGAAGGGTATTACATAAGAATACCCATGTGATTAGGCTCAGAGGGGTATTACATTATCCCTCTGTGTAAAAATCATTGATAGAAGAGGGGATAACAGACAGAAGTCCATGCTAACTCTCCCCCTGGAGTCACATACAGATTAAACCCAGACAATGATGATTTATCATTGACTTTGCAGCCTGCAGCTCTGCTCCTCTGTCTCTCCTTCATGTTTCTTCCAAGATGCTGCCTGAGGCTGGAGGGTGGCTTTAGAGCCTCATATCTCAGGATCTATTAGGGCTATGAAGATGAGATTTGATTTATTTTACAGATGAGAATCTCTTAGGGTCAGTGCACACAGAATTTTTTGGTGCTGATTTTGAGGCAGATTCAGCATCAAATCCTCGCCAAAAAACTCAGTGTGAATGGACCCTTGCACATTCAGGGTGATTTGCTGTCAGAAATTGAGATCTGCATTAGGATCTCCATGCAGAACAGCATTCTCACCAATGAATTGCTCTGGATCTGTAAGGACTATCATGAAATTCTCATTTTTAAAATTAATCCAAGACTATCATCAGAGTGTATAAATACATGGGTGACAGGGAAAGGGTTAAACATGTCTATATTTTGAAAAGTATTGGAAATAACGCTTGTAAGATTTGAGGGTAAAAGAAGAAGATGGCCAGCAATAAGTTTCATGGATAACATTCCAAAAATCATGAAACTTAATAACATGACAATTACATAACCATACAAGGATGGTGGGGGCACTGCAGAATATCAGCATACATCCCCAGCGGAGCTGCTGCAGCAAACACCAGCTTTTTTGGTGCCACAGCTCTCAGCTGAGATTTCTCGGTGGCTGGCCAGGCTTTCAACCTTTGCAATGCAATGCAAAGGTTGAAAACTGCAGCTGAACACACAACAAAAATTGACAAGATGTGTGGGGGAGGGTTGCACTGTGTGGATGGGATGTGTACCTCGTTTCTTTTTTCTGGGAGCCGGAAGAAACGGCTCCCGGAAAAAGACCTGAGCGGTTCCCATTGATTTCAATGGGAGCTGTCTTTTTGGTCAGGGTTTTGTGGCGAATACGGCCTCAAAACCCTGACCAAAAACTACGTGTGAACTTACCCTTAGTGTGTCAGGGCCAGGTATGACTTGCCGTTTTTGCCTATAAATAGCTGCAAGTAAGTTGGTATTTATAGCTGTGGATGACATTTACAGCCTATGCTTGCATCATGACAGTCTGCAGGTAAATGTATGAAATGAGGCTCTGGTCCTTACTCATGCAAACAACCATAGATTTATCAGCAAGTATGGAACCCATTCATTTCTATAGACCCATACACACGGCTGTAGTTTTTGTGTCCGGGAGGTATACAAGGACTGCAAATTATGAAGCATGTGCTATTTTTGCCTACATTTGCAGACAAGTGTATTGGATCATACAAATCTTTTTCGCGGTTCTGTGATTACATATGTCATGTAGACATATTTTTTGGGGATCAGTATTTGCCGACTGTAAAAACCACTATGGTCATGTGCAGGAGGCCTAAGGTTCTATTCCGCATTTATGAAGTCCTGCTCACTTCTTCCAACACATTCTTATGTTTTCAAAATGGTGGCAATAAGGCCTTCGCAAATACACTGCTCATCCCAAAGTCCATATTTTCCTATAAGTTTTTGCCAGAAAACTGTAAATCATTGATAAAACTACTCTAGTGCCCATCTAATTGTACAACCATTTTTTTGTTCTCATATTCCTAACATAACACGTAAAAGGTTTAGAAATTGCAATTGTGAAATCTGGTTACAGCTGAGATAAGTTATGAAATATAGATGACAATCAGTTTAGTTATCCCAGCTGTAAATTGAAAATATATTGGAAGCATAAAGCATTTTTCAATGTAGGGTTAAGAATCAAAATCTATATATTTTAACCAGATGGGATAGGACCGATTTAGACGTTATTAAAGAAGTCTTTTTGCTATTAGCTTTCTGCACAGCTGGTGTAGATGTAACCATAAGAAGCATTTCTAGTAATATATTGATTTTTAACTCCACATTCTCCAGTCTTTATTTTAGAGGAAATGCGCATACAATCTAAGCCATTAACCCTTTGAGGACACAACCCAAAAGTGTGTTAAGGACCAGGCCTCGTTTTTCAAAACTGACGTGTCACTTTAAATGGCAAGAATTTTGAGATGCTTTAACAAGTAATTTTGAGTTATTTTTTTCGGGACATATTGTACTTCATGTTTGTGGTAAACAATCACTATTTTTGTATTTATTTCTAAAAAATAATATGGGAAGAATATGCAAATCTGTCTCCCGAGAAGTAAACAGGGAGACAATGCCTCTGTTATGCCGCCCTCTATGGGAAGCACCCTGAACATCATGCCCGACTTTCCCAGAAGTTCAGGGTGCTTCCCATAGAGGGCGGCATAACAGAGGCACTGTCTCCCTGTTTACATCTTGGGAGACAGATTTACATATTCTTCCCATGTTCCCTTGCAGTGGAGCAACTATGGCTGTATAAGTCTCCACACATCTGAGAAGGTGGTCTCTCCCTAAGGATGGACATTATCCCCATAAAAAAAAAAAAAAAAGGAAATTTTATGGAAATTTGGGAATTTTTTTTTCATAATGTTAAATGCTCTGTTTTTCAGATAGATAGTCATACTACCCAAATACATTAGTAAGTATATGCGAAGAGAGTGGAGGAGCAGCACACAATCCGGATACAAAAGCTCCTTTTATTGAATATGGTGCAGACGGGTATCAGCTGTGGACATGCGGACAGCAACCGGCCATTTCGCACTTACCGCGCGTCTACAGGCTTGACAACATTGTCAAGTCTGTAGAAGCGTGGTAAGCATGAAAAATCCGTTACTGTCTCTTCATCCAATGTCATCCAAAAAACCACAATTTAACTATGCACTCCAAAAAGCACATAGCACTCCATCACATCTGTGCCCTGCTGTGTACCCAAATGGCAGTTTATTTCCACATGTATGACACTGGTGTACCCAGGATAACATACCTAATTCCATAGGTTGGTATAAACTGCTGTTTAGGCACAGAAAGGAAGTAGCGCTATTTTGTATTTTGGAGCACAGACTTCAATGGTTGGGTTTGTGGACGTCATTGCGCTTTTGCAGAGCTAAAACACCAGTCTATAAGAAGGTTGCGGATGGTCTTGTTTCTCAGCATTAACATTTTAAACTCTATTCACTGGGCAGTGGGTAGCCAATGAAGGGTTTGTTAGAGGGGAGAGGCCAATGAAAAACAAGGAGACAATTCTGCAGCCCTTTGGCGATTAGGAGCCTCTTCACAGCCTATACTGCGACTGTTAAGCTTCCTTACATCTCCTCCCGCCCATTCACCTTACATAATGGTACTCATCAGGGTTGACCACTATCTCCACTCCTCTTTGTCGAACCTATAGTTGCTGTTATCTGACTACACCCTGACATTATTGGGATAAAGATACAGGACAAGGAGTTTAAAGTCTTGATCTTTGCAGACGATGTCCTCCTGACTGCTTTTCTTTTTCACCTGTGTTACCCACACACCATCACTTCTGTGATTTTGGGTCTGTGGTTTTTGGTGGGTCTTTTCCGTTTTGTGGATATCATTGACTCTATAATGTGTGCTCTTCTCCCCTTACTGACCTACAAGCTAAATTTAGTCTTCCCCTCTTCAATGAATTATATCTTATATCCAGATTAGCCATCAGGCACTCTTATTTCTATCCTTTTTGAAAAGCTGTGCAAATCTGAATCCTCCATGGTGGTCTTATTTTGGATAGCTATCGTGTTCTGTCTAACCCCACTCTAACTCCGACATACATACAGTATATGTGGAGGTGCGAGAATTATCTGGGTGAACTTCTGTCCTACCTATCCTGGATCATCATTTGGAGACAAGCGGCTAAGACCTCTCGATGTATTCCATATACAGAGAATATCTACAAGATGATGCTCCATTGGTACTACACCCCGGCTTTGCTCCATTTCCTTAATGCTACCATACCAGATGCTTGCTAGTGGTATGGTGCTTGTGGGACCCACATATTTAATCTCTTTTGGTCAGGCCCTCTGATACAACCATTTTGGTCCCAGGTTCAGGTCTTGATATAGCGAGTATTGGGTAGTCCCCTCCCACTCTTCCCCTGCACATATCTTCTCAACTTTCCCACAGAGAAAAAATGAATTAAAAATCTCTCCAGTTGCTATTATACGTTCTTGCTCTTCCACAGTGCATTATAGCCAAGCATTGGAGACAGCTCCGCCACCATCCCTGGAGTTCGAACTCAGAACTCTGGAATACTTGACCGCTCTCCTAAATGATGATGAGGATGGAAGTCAGACAATGCGATACATTATGGTTGCTCTGTGACCTCTAATTGCTACCGCAGTGATTCTCCCTGAATCTCTTCCTGAAAGTACATCCTTTCTTTCTCCCTATTTCTTTTCTTCCCTTCCTTCCCCTTGTCTTTTGTTTTGTATCACTGCTCCCTTTTTTTAAATTTCTTTTATCTTTGTTATGAACACTTGATTTTAATTTACTGTGTTTTATTATTGCTTGCTAAGTATTCATTTCGCTTATTTGATTATCTAGCGTCAGGAATGTATTATGTCTGAGTTTATTTTATTTCTGTATTCCTGTTTTATACCTTTATGTTTTTTTTTTTGTTTTACAAAATCCCAACAATAATTACAATTGAAAAAAAAGAGAGGTGGAGAAAGCAGGCAGGAGGTTGAAGGGGAGCCAAAGCATTGAGGGATCCAAGATAATATTAGATTGTTTTTGCAGATTACAACAAAGCCATTAAAGGGATCCTATCATTAAAACTCAATTTTTCTACCTACCATGTAGGAATAGCATTAAGAAAGGCTATTCTTCTCCTACCTTTAGATGTCTTCTCTCGCAGCACTGAGGGCGGGCCCCAGCACTCAAACAGCACTGGGGGCATCCCCAATGCTGTGAGAGAACTCTTCACTGCCGTCTCCACTTTCTTTAGGAACGGGTATTCTTCACGTCTTCTTCCGGCTGTGGCTTCAAACTTCTACAACGGCCACGGCCACGGCCCAACGGCCACAAGAATATGGCTGCTTACACAGTATTGTAAGCTGCCCGAGGCCAAGAAGTTTTAAGCCACCGCCAAAGAAGACGCTAAGAAGACCTGTTCCTGAAGAAGATGGAGGCAACGCTGGAGAGTTCTCTTTCAGCATTGGGGACGCGACCAGTGGTGTTTGAGGGGCCCACCCCCAGTGCTGCGAGAGAACTCATTTGCATACAGAGGAAAATGGATTATATACCGATCAGCGCCGCGATGAAGACATCTAAAGGTAGGAGAAGAATAGCCTTTCTTAAGGCTATTCCTATGTGGTAGGCAGAAAAAAATGCGTTTTAATGATAGGATCTCTTTAACTAGAAACACTCAGTAAATATTTAGCGACAAATTAATGGCACTACAGCTGCATTAAAACTGAGTCAAATGGCTGTACCCAAAAAAGGGCACAAAAATTGTAGCTATGCCACTCCAGTAAATGGATGGCGTAGAAAATGGAATGAGAGCTACATCTTAGGACAGAAATTATAGACTTATAAATGTGTCAAATTTATCGAATATGCTGCATTTTATAAATTTGGTGCAAATTCGGTAACACAGACTAATGTTAAATTCTCTTCATTGCTTTTTCCTAGGCAGCATCATGGTGTCACATGAGACTACCAGTGAGTGAAATGCTTCTTTCTTGAAGGAACACTCACAGATAAAATGCACAAAACTATTTCAAATATCCCAGCTCTTCATTCCTTCATTTATTCTTTCCCTTGGCTTGCTATTCCATTCCATTCACTGAATTTTATATACAGTCCTATGAAAAAGTTTGGGCACCCCTATTAATCTTAATCATTTTTAGTTCTAAAAATTTTGGTGTTTGCAGCAGCCATTTCAGTTTGATATATCTAATAACTGATGGACACAGTAATATTTCAGGATTGAAATGAGGTTTATTGTAGTAACAGAAAATGTGCAATATGCATTAAACCAAAATTTGACCAGTGCAAAAGTATGGGCACCCTTATCATTTTATTGATTTGAATACTCCAAACTACTTTTTACTGACTTACTGAAGCACAAAATTGGTTTTGTAACCTCAGTGAGCTTTGAACTTCATAGCCAGGTGTATCCAATCATGAGAAAAGATATTTAAGGTGGCCAATTGAAAGTTGTTCTCCTATTTGAATCTCCTCTGAAGAGTGGCATCATGGGCTACTCAAAACAACTCTCAAATGATCTGAAAACAAAGATTGTTCAACATAGTTATTCAGGGGAAGGATACAAAAAGTTGTCTCAGAGATTTAATCTGTCAGTTTCCACTGTGAGGAACATAGTAAGGAAATGGAAGACCACAGGGACAGTTCTTGTTAAGCCCAGAAGTGGCAGGCCAAGAAAAATATCAGAAAGGCAGAGAAGAAGAATGGTGAGAACAGTCAAGGACAATCCACAGACCACCTCCAAAGAGCTGCAGCATCATCTTGCTGCAGATGGTGTCACTGTGCATCAGTCAACAATAGAGCGCACTTTGCACAATCAGAAGCTGTATTAGAGAGTGATGAGAAAGAAGCTGTTTCTGCAAGCACGCCACAAAAAGAGTCACCTGAGGTATGCAAATGCACATTTGGACAAGCCAGCTTCATTTTGGAAGAAGGTCCTGTGGACTGATGAAACAAAGATTGAGTTGTTTGGTCATACATAAAGGCGTTATGCATGGCGTCCAAAAAAAACAGCATTACAAGAAAAACACTTGCTACCCACTGTAAAATTTGGTGGAGGTTCCATCATGCTTTGGGGCTGTGTGGCCAATGCCGGCACCAGGAATCTTGTTAAAGTTGAGGGTCGCATGGATTCCATTCAGTATCAGCAGATTCTTGAGAATAATGTTCAAGAATCAGTGATGAAGTTGAAGTTACGCCGGGGATGGATATTTCAGCAAGACAATGATCCAAAACACCGCTCCAAATCGACTCAGGCATTCATGCAGAGGAACAAATTACAATGTTCTGGAATGGCCATCCCAGTCCCCAGACCTGAATATCATTGAACATCTGTGGGATGATTTGAAGCGGGCTGTCCATGCTCGGCGAACATCGAACTTAACTGAACTTGAATTGTTTTGTAAAGAGGAATGGTCCAAAATCCCTTCATCCAGGATCCAGGAACTGATTAAAAACTATAGGAAGCGACTAGAGGCTGTTATCTTTGCAAAAGGAGGATCTACTAAATATTAATGTCACTTTTCTGTTGAGGTGCCCATATTTTTGCACCGGTCAAATTTTGGTTTGATGCATATTGCACATTTTCTGTTAGTACAATAAACCTCATTTCAATCCTGAAATATTACTGTGTCCATCAGTTATTAGATATATCAAACTGAAATAGCTGTTGCAAACACCAAAATATTTAGAACTAAAAATGATTAAGATTAACAGGGGTGCCCAAACTTTTTCATAGGACTGTATATATATATATATATATATATATATATATATATATATATATATATATAATCATTACCATACATGTTGGCACTCCTGAATTTTTCCAGAAAATTAAGTATTTCTCCCAGAAAATTATTGCAGTTACACATGTTTTGTTATACACATGCTAATTTCGTTTGTGTACTGGAATAACACAAAAAAAAACAGACAAAAAAGCTCCAAAAATGGTCTGGACAAAATTGTTCAAACTCACCTGTGGCAAGTAACAGGTGTGGTCAATATAAAAATCACATCTTAAACCAGATAAAAAGGATAGAAGTTGACTAAATCTTTGCATTGCATTGTGTGTCCGTGTGTACCACACTAAGCATGGAGAACAGAAAGAAGAAAAGAGAACTGTCTGAGAACTTGAAAATCAAAATTATGGAAAAATGTCAACAATTTCAAGGTTACAAGTCCATCTCCAGAGATCTTGATGGTGCACAATATAATCAAGAAGTTTAGAACCCATGGCACTGTAGCTAATCTCCCCGGTCGTGGAGAGCAGAAAAAAATTGCTGAAAGGTTGCAATACATGATAGTCAGGATGGTGGATAAGCAGAAAGAAGTTCCAAAGAAATTCAAGCTGTCCTGCAGGCTCAGGGTGCATTAGTGTCAGTGCGATATATACATCGACATTTCAATTAAATGAAATGCTATGGTTAAGAGACCCAGGAGGACCACACTGCTGAAACAGAGACCTAAAGCTAGACTACAGTTTGCTAAAATGTATGTGGTTAAGCCAAAATCCTTCTGGGAAAACTTCTTGTGGACAGATGAGACCAAGGAAGAACCTTTTGGTAAAGCACATCATTCTACCGTTTACTGAAACGGAATGAGGCCTACAAAGAAAGAGAGATCTTAAAGCTGTTGTTGGGGGAGGGCACCCTTCAAATATGAGAGATCTGGAGCAGATTGCAAAAGAAGAGTGGTCCAAAATTCCATGGAGAGGTGTAAGAAGCTTGTTGATGGTTATAGGAAGTGATTGATTTCAGCTATATTTTTTCAAATGGTGTGCAATATTAAATTGAGGGTGCCAGTAATTTTGTCCGGCCCATTTTTGGAGTTTTGAAGGAAATTATATAGTTTTTTTGGCATTTTTTTGTGTTGTTCCAATACACACAAAGGAAATAAACATGTGTATGACAAAATGAATCTAAGTATTCTTCTCCCCATGTTTAAATTTCTCCTCACTGCAGGTACCAAGGAGAAAACAAACTGCCCCAATACACACTTATGCAATGCATATAATCTACTTAAAAACGGAGTACTTTTCTTTAACCAATTCATTTTATTATTTACTTATATTTTATTATTATCTATATAAATATCTCCATTGGGTCTCAAACAAAAAATGGAAGCAACTGAAAGCCAGAAATAGATGATAAATGGAAGTATGACCACAAAATCAATAATATGGAGTTCATTTGTAGAGATGCATATGTCTGCATAAGAGCTAAAGACACAATGCTAAGAAATGTATATGCAAAGTTCCTTTGGTTTGGGTCATGAAGCTATACATTGCCATGAAGATGTTTTTTTTTCCTGGTTTTATGTTGCAGTTAGAGATGAGCGAACAGTGTTCTATCGAACTCATGTTCGATCGGATATTAGGCTGTTCGGCATGTTCGAATCGAATCGAACACCGCGTGGTAAAGTGCGCCATTACTCGATTCCCCTCCCACCTTCCCTGGCGCCTTTTTTGCTCCAATAACAGCGCAGGGTAGGTGGGACAGGAACTACGACACCGGTGACGTTGAAAAAAGTAGGCAAATCCCATTGGCTGCCGAAAACATGTGACCTCTAATTTAAAAGAACAGCGCCGCCCAGCTTCGCGTCATTCTGAGCTTGCAATTCACCGAGGACGGAGGTTTCCGTCCAGCTAGCTAGGGCTTAGATTCTGGGTAGGCAGGGACAGGCTAGGATAGGAAGGAGAAGACAACCAACAGCTCTTGTAAGAGCTAAATTCCAGGGAGAAGCTTGTCAGTGTAACGTGGCACTGACGGGCTCAATCGCCGCAACCCAGCTTTCCCAGGATCCTGAATGGAATACACTGTCAGTGTATTCCCGTATACCCGATATATACCCCGATACCCGTTCCAACGGTGTGCCCCCCCACCTTCACCCCAGAAATACCCTGCAAGTCCCCTAGCAATAGAATTGGGGCTATATACACCCACAATTTTTACTACTGGTATACAGTGCCATTGTCTGACTGGGAATTCAAAGAATATATTGGGAATACAAATACCCTCATTTCTTGCTACTGCCATATAGTGCCAGTTTCTGACTGGTAATTCAAAGAATATATTGGGGTTACGTGCACCCACAATTTTTACTACTGGTATACAGTGCCATTGTCTGACTGGGAATTCAAAGAGTATATTGGGAATACAAATACCCTCATTTCTTGCTACTGCCATATAGTGCCAGTGTCTGACTGGGAATTCAAAGAATATATTGGGGTTACGTGCACCCACAATTTTTACTACTGGTATACAGTGCCATTGTCTGACTGGGAATTCAAAGAATATATTGGGGTTATAAATACCCTCATTTCTTGCTACTGCCATATAGTGCCAGTTTCTGACTGGTAATTCAAAGAATATATTGGGGTTACGTGCACCCACAATTTTTACTACTGGTATACAGTGCCATTGTCTGACTGGGAATTCAAAGAATATATTGGGAATACAAATACCCTCATTTCTTGCTACTGCCATATAGTGCCAGTTTCTGACTGGGAATTCAAAGAATATATTGGGGTTACGTGCACCCACAATTTTTACTACTGGTATACAGTGCCATTGTCTGACTGGGAATTCAAAGAATATATTGGGGTTATAAATACCCTCATTTCTTGCTACTGCCATATAGTGCCAGTTTCTGACTGGTAATTCAAAGAATATATTGGGGTTACGTGCACCCACAATTTTTACTACTGGTATACAGTGCCATTGTCTGACTGGGAATTCAAAGAGTATATTGGGAATACAAATACCCTCATTTCTTGCTACTGCCATATAGTGCCAGTTTCTGACTGGGAATTCAAAGAATATATTGGGGTTACGTGCACCCACAATTTTTACTACTGGTATACAGTGCCATTGTCTGACTGGGAATTCAAAGAATATATTGGGGTTATAAATACCCTCATTTCTTGCTACTGCCATATAGTGCCAGTTTCTGACTGGTAATTCAAAGAATATATTGGGGTTACGTGCACCCACAATTTTTACTACTGGTATACAGTGCCATTGTCTGACTGGGAATTCAAAGAGTATATTGGGAATACAAATACCCTCATTTCTTGCTACTGCCATATAGTGCCAGTTTCTGACTGGTAATTCAAAGAATATATTGGGGTTACGTGCACCCACAATTTTTACTACTGGTATACAGTGCCATTGTCTGACTGGGAATTCAAAGAATATATTGGGGTTATAAATACCCTCATTTCTTGCTACTGCCATATAGTGCCAGTTTCTGACTGGTAATTCAAAGAATATATTGGGGTTACGTGCACCCACAATTTTTACTACTGGTATACAGTGCCATTGTCTGACTGGGAATTCAAAGAGTATATTGGGAATACAAATACCCTCATTTCTTGCTACTGCCATATAGTGCCAGTGTCTGACTGGGAATTCAAAGAATATATTGGGGTTACGTGCACCCACAATTTTTACTACTGGTATACAGTGCCATTGTCTGACTGGGAATTCAAAGAATATATTGGGGTTATAAATACCCTCATTTCTTGCTACTGCCATATAGTGCCAGTTTCTGACTGGTAATTCAAAGAATATATTGGGGTTACGTGCACCCACAATTTTTACTACTGGTATACAGTGCCATTGTCTGACTGGGAATTCAAAGAGTATATTGGGAATACAAATACCCTCATTTCTTGCTACTGCCATATAGTGCCAGTGTCTGACTGGGAATTCAAAGAATATATTGGGGTTACGTGCACCCACAATTTTTACTACTGGTATACAGTGCCATTGTCTGACTGGGAATTCAAAGAATATATTGGGGTTATAAATACCCTCATTTCTTGCTACTGCCATATAGTGCCAGTTTCTGACTGGTAATTCAAAGAATATATTGGGGTTACGTGCACCCACAATTTTTACTACTGGTATACAGTGCCATTGTCTGACTGGGAATTCAAAGAGTATATTGGGAATACAAATACCCTCATTTCTTGCTACTGCCATATAGTGCCAGTGTCTGACTGGGAATTCAAAGAATATATTGGGGTTACGTGCACCCACAATTTTTACTACTGGTATACAGTGCCATTGTCTGACTGGGAATTCAAAGAGTATATTGGGAATACAAATACCCTCATTTCTTGCTACTGCCATATAGTGCCAGTGTCTGACTGGGAATTCAAAGAATATATTGGGGTTACGTGCACCCACAATTTTTACTACTGGTATACAGTGCCAATTTCTAACTAGGAATTCAAAATGCGCAAGGCTCCCGGAAAGGGACGTGGACGAGGCCGTGGGCGAGGTCGGGGGAATGGTTCTGGGGAGCAAGGTAGCAGTGAAGCCACAGGGCGTCCCGTGCCTACTCCTGTGGGGCAGCAAGCATTGCGCCACTCCACAGTGCCAGGGTTGCTTGCCACATTAACTAAACTGCAGGGTACAAACCTTAGTAGGCCCGAGAACCAGGAACAGGTCTTGCAATGGCTGTCAGAGAACGCTTACAGCACATTGTCCAGCAGCCAGTCAGACTCTGCCTCCTCTCCTCCTATTACCCAACAGTCTTGTCTTCCTTCCTCCCAAAATTCCGAAGCTTTACAGAACAATAACCCAAACTGTCCCTGCTCCCCAGAGCTGTTCTCCGCTCCTTTCATTGTCCCTCAACCTGCCTCTCCACGTCACGATTCCACGAACCTAACAGAGGAGCATCTGTGTCCAGATGCTCAAACACTAGAGTCTCCTCCATCTCCGTTCGATTTGGTGGTGGATGACCAGCAACCCACCCTCATCGACGATGATGTGACGCAGTTGCCGTCAGGGCATCCAGTTGACTGGCGCATTGTGCGGGAGGAGGAGATGAGACAGGAGTTGGAAGAGGAAGTGGTGGATGATGAGGACACTGACCCGACCTGGACAGGGGGGATGTCAAGCGGGGAAAGTAGTGTGGATGTTGAGGCAGGTGCAGCACCAAAAAGGGTAGCTAGAGGCAGAGGCAGAGGTCAGCAGCTTAGGCGAAGCCAGGCCACACCCGGAATCTCCCAAGATGTTCCAGTTCGTACCCAGCCCCGAAAAACTCCCACCTCGAGGGCACGTTTCTCGAAGGTGTGGAGTTTTTTCAAGGAATGCGCCGAGGACAGATATAGTGTTGTCTGCACAATTTGCCTCTCGAAATTGATTAGGGGCTCTGAGAAGAGCAACCTGTCCACCACTTCAATGCGCCGTCATTTGGAATCCAAGCACTGGAATCAGTGGCAGGCAGCAACGGCAGGACAAAGGCCGCCTGCCGTTCACGCCACTGCCACTGCCTCTGCCTCTGCCTCTGCCACTGCCACTGCTGACTGTGCTGGCGATGCACTCCAGAGGACGAGCCAGGACACCACTTCATCTGCCTCCGCCACTTTGTTGACTTCTACCTCATCCTCCCCTGGTCCTGTCTTATCTCCTTCTCCTGCACCATCAAAGGCACCATCAGGCGTTTCTTTACAACAACCCACCATCTCTCAGACATTGGAGCGGCGGCAGAAATACACTGCTAACCACCCACACGCGCAAGCCTTGAACGCCAACATCGCTAAACTGCTGGCCCAGGAGATGTTGGCGTTCCGGCTTGTTGAAACTCCCGCCTTCCTGGACCTGATGGCAACTGCGGCACCTCGCTATGCCGTCCCTAGCCGTCACTACTTCTCCCGGTGTGCCGTCCCCGCCTTGCACCAGCACGTGTCACTCAACATCAGGCGGGCCCTTAGTTCCGCGCTTTGCACAAAGGTCCACTTGACCACCGACGCGTGGACAAGTGCATGCGGACAGGGACGCTACATTTCACTGACGGCACACTGGGTGAATGTAGTTGAGGCTGGGACTGCTTCCCAAACTGGCCCGGTGTACCTCGTCTCCCCGCCTAACATTCCTGGCAGGGACACGAGAAGAACACCCCCCTCCTCCTCCTCCTCTACCGCCTCCTCCTCCGCCACCGCCTCCTCCTCCGCCACCGCCTCCTCCTCCGCTGTTAGATTGACCCCAGCTACGAGTTGGAAACGTTGCAGCACTGGCGTTGGTAGACGTCAGCAGGCTGTGCTGAAGCTGATCAGCTTGGGGGACAGACAGCACACTGCCTCCGAGGTGAGGGATGCCCTCCTCGATGAGACGGCAATATGGTTTGAGCCGCTGCACCTGGGCCCAGGCATGGTCGTTTGTGATAACGGCCGGAACCTGGTAGCAGCTCTGGAGCTTGCCGGACTCCAACATGTTCCATGCCTGGCCCACGTCTTCAACCTAGTGGTGCAACGTTTCCTAAAGAGCTACCCCAATGTTCCAGAGCTACTGGTGAAAGTGCGGCGCATGTGCGCCCACTTTCGCAAGTCGACAGTAGCCGCTGCTAGCTTAAAATCTCTCCAGCAACGCCTGCATGTGCCACAACACCGGCTTTTGTGCGACGTCCCCACACGCTGGAACTCAACGTTTCAGATGTTGAATAGAGTGGTTGAGCAGCAGAGACCTTTGATGGAATACCAGCTACAAAACCCTAGGGTGCCACAAAGTCAGCTGCCTCAGTTTCACATCCATGAGTGGCCATGGATGAGAGACCTTTGTGACATCCTACGGGTCTTTGAGGAGTCCACAAGGAGGGTGAGCTCTGAGGATGCGATGGTGAGCCTTACAATCCCGCTCTTGTGTGTTCTGAGAGAATCCCTGATTGACATCAGGGATAACTCAGATCACACAGAGGAGTTAGGGATAGCATCCGATCCGTCACAGCTGGAGAGTAGGTCCACACATCTGTCCGCTTCACTGCGTTTAATGGAGGAGGAGGAGGAGGAGGAGGAGGAAGAAGAGTTGTCCGATGATGTGATGGTGATACAGGAGGCTTCCGGGCAACTTCGAATCGTCCCATTGTTGCAGCGCGGATGGGTAGACATGGAGGATGAGGAGGAAATGGAGATTGAACTTTCCGGTGGGGCCAGAGGAGTCATGCCAACTAACACTGTGGCAGACATGGCTGAGTTCATGTTGGGGTGCTTTACAACCGACAAGCGTATTGTCAAAATCATGGAGGACAACCAGTACTGGATCTTTGCTATCCTTGACCCCCGGTATAAAAACAACATCTCGTCTTTTATTCCGGTAGAGGGGAGGGCCAATCGCATCAATGCTTGCCACAGGCAATTGGTGCAGAATATGATGGAGATGTTTCCAGCATGTGACAGTGGCGGCAGGGAGGGCAGTTCCTCCAGTAGGCAACCAAGTTCTCACCGGTCCACACAAATGAGGGGCACACTGTCTAAGGTCTGGGACACCTTGATGGCACCCCCTCGCCAAAGTGCCGCCACGGAGGGTCCTAGTGTCACCAGGCGTGAGAAGTATAGGCGCATGTTGCGGGAATACCTTTCCGACCACAGCCCTGTCCTCTCCGACCCCTCTGCGCCCTACACGTATTGGGTGTCGAAGTTGGACCTGTGGCTTGAACTTGCCCTATATGCCTTGGAGGTGCTGTCCTGTCCTGCCGCCAGCGTCCTATCTGAGAGGGTGTTCAGTGCAGCCGGTGGCATCATCACTGACAAGCGCACCCGTCTGTCAGCTGAGAGTGCCGACCGGCTCACTTTGATAAAAATGAACCACCACTGGATAGAGCCTTCATTTTTGTGCCCACCTGTGTAAAGCACCCCAACATGAAACTCCATGTCTGTACTCAACCTCTCCAATTCCTCCGCATCCTCATACTCATCCACCATAAGCGTTGCACAATTCTGCTAATACTAGGCTCCCTCCAACATGATTTCCCCCAACTCTGCTGGTTAGAGGCTCCCTCCACCCTGATTTCCACCAACTCTGCTGGTTAGAGGCTCCCTCCACCCTGCTTTCCCACAACTCTGCTGGTTAGAGGCTCCTTCCACCATGAATTTGCCCAAACTGGGCTGTTTAGAGGCTCCCTCCACCATGAATTGGTCCAAACTGGGCTGGTTAGAGGCTCCCTCCACCATTAATTGGTCCAAACTGGGCTGGTTAGAGGCTCCCTCCACCATGAATTTGCCCAAACTGGGCTGTTTAGAGGCTCCCTCCACCATGAATTTGCCCAAACTGGGCTGTTTAGAGGCTCCCTCCACCATGAATTGGTCCAAACTGGGTTTTTTAGAGGCTCCCTCCACCATGAATTGGTCCAAACTGGGGTGGTTAGAGGCTCCCTCCACCATTAATTGGTCCAAACTGGGCTGGTTAGAGGCTCCCTCCACCATGAATTGGTCCAAACTGGGCTGGTTAGAGGCTCCCTCCACCATGAATTGGTCCAAACTGGGGTGGTTAGAGGCTCCCTCCACCATTAATTGGTCCAAACTGGGCTGGTTAGAGGCTCCCTCCACCATTAATTGGTCCAAACTGGGCTGGTTAGAGGCTCCCTCCACCATGAATTTGCCCAAACTGGGCTGTTTAGAGGCTCCCTCCACCATTAATTGGTCCAAACTGGGCTGGTTAGAGGCTCCCTCCACAATTAATTGGTCCAAACTGGGCTAATTAGAGGCTCCCTCCACCATGAATTGGTCCAAACTGGGTTTTTTAGAGGCTCCCTCCACCATGAATTTGCCCAAACTGGGCTGTTTAGAGGCTCCCTCCACCATGAATTGGTCCAAACTGGGCTGGTTAGAGGCTCCCTCCACCATGAATTTCCCAAAACTTGGCTGTTTAGAGGCTCCCTCCACCATTAATTGGTCCAAACTGGGCTGGTTAGAGGCTCCCTCCACCATGAATTGGTCCAAACTGGGGTTTTTAGAGGCTCCCTCCACCATGAATTGGTCCAAACTTGGCTGTTTAGAGGCTCCCTCCACCATGAATTGGTCCAAACTGGGGTGGTTAGAGGCTCCCTCCACCATTAATTGGTCCAAACTGGGCTGGTTAGAGGCTCCCTCCACCATTAATTGGTCCAAACTGGGCTGGTTAGAGGCTCCCTCCACCATGAATTTGCCCAAACTGGGCTGTTTAGAGGCTCCCTCCACCATGAATTTGCCCAAACTGGGCTGGTTAGAGGCTCCCTCCACCATGAATTGGTCCAAACGGGTTTTTAGAGGCTCCCTTCACCATGAATTGGTCCAAACTTGGCTGTTTAGAGGCTCCCTCCACCATGAATTGGTCCAAACTGGGGTGGTTAGAGGCTCCCTCCACCATTAATTGGTCCAAACTGGGCTGGTTAGAGGCTCCCTCCACCATTAATTGGTCCAAACTGGGCTGGTTAGAGGCTCCCTCCACCATGAATTTGCCCAAACTGGGCTGTTTAGAGGCTCCCTCCACCATGAATTTGCCCAAACTGGGCTGGTTAGAGGCTCCCTCCACCATGAATTGGTCCAAACGGGTTTTTAGAGGCTCCCTTCACCATGAATTGGTCCAAACTTGGCTGTTTAGAGGCTCCCTCCACCATGAATTGGTCCAAACTGGGGTGGTTAGAGGCTCCCTCCACCATTAATTGGTCCAAACTGGGCTGGTTAGAGGCTCCCTCCACCATTAATTGGTCCAAACTGGGCTGGTTAGAGGCTCCCTCCACCATGAATTGGTCCAAACTGGGGTTTTTAGAGGCTCCCTCCACCATGAATTGGTCCAAACTTGGCTGTTTAGAGGCTCCCTCCACCATTAATTGGTCCAAACTGGGCTGGTTAGAGGCTCCCTCCACCATGAATTGGTCCAAACTGGGTTTTTTAGAGGCTCCCTCCACCATGAATTTGCCCAAACTGGGCTGTTTAGAGGCTCCCTCCACCATGAATTGGTCCAAACTGGGTTTTTTAGAGGCTCCCTCCACCATGAATTGGTCCAAACTGGGCTGGTTAGAGGCTCCCTCCACCATGAATTGGTCCAAACTGGGGTGGTTAGAGGCTCCCTCCACCATTAATTGGTCCAAACTGGGCTGGTTAGAGGCTCCCTCCACCATTAATTGGTCCAAACTGGGCTGGTTAGAGGCTCCCTCCACCATGAATTTGCCCAAACTGGGCTGTTTAGAGGCTCCCTCCACCATTAATTGGTCCAAACTGGGCTGGTTAGAGGCTCCCTCCACAATTAATTGGTCCAAACTGGGCTAATTAGAGGCTCCCTCCACCATGAATTGGTCCAAACTGGGTTTTTTAGAGGCTCCCTCCACCATGAATTTGCCCAAACTGGGCTGTTTAGAGGCTCCCTCCACCATGAATTGGTCCAAACTGGGCTGGTTAGAGGCTCCCTCCACCATGAATTTCCCAAAACTTGGCTGTTTAGAGGCTCCCTCCACCATTAATTGGTCCAAACTGGGCTGGTTAGAGGCTCCCTCCACCATGAATTGGTCCAAACTGGGCTGGTTAGAGGCTCCCTCCACCATTAATTGGTCCAAACTGGGCTGGTTAGAGGCTCCCTCCACCATGAATTGGTCCAAACTGGGCTGGTTAGAGGCTCCCTCCACCATGAATTGGTCCAAACTGGGCTGGTTAGAGGCTCCCTCCACCATGAATTGGTCCAAACTGGGCTGGTTAGAGGCTCCCTCCACCATGAATTTGCCCAAACTGGGCTGTTTAGAGGCTCCCTCCACCATGAATTGGTCCAAACTGGGCTGGTTAGAGGCTCCCTCCACCATGAATTTGCCCAAACTGGGCTGTTTAGAGGCTCCCTCCACCATTAATTGGTCCAAACTGGGCTGGTTAGAGGCTCCCTCCACCATGAATTTGCCCAAACTGGGCTGTTTAGAGGCTCCCTCCACCATGAATTGGTCCAAACTGGGTTTTTTAGAGGCTCCCTCCACCATGAATTGGTCCAAACTGGGCTGGTTAGAGGCTCCCTCCACCATGAATTTCCCAAAACTTGGCTGTTTAGAGGCTCCCTCCACCATGAATTGGTCCAAACTGGGCTGGTTAGAGGCTCCCTCCACCATGAATTTCCCAAAACTTGGCTGTTTAGAGGCTCCCTCCACCATGAATTGGTCCAAACTGGGCTGGTTAGAGGCTCCCTCCACCATTAATTGGTCCAAACTGGGCTGGTTAGAGGCTCCCTCCACCATGAATTGGTCCAAACTGGGTTTTTTAGAGGCTCCCTCCACCATGAATTTGCCCAAACTGGGCTGTTTAGAGGCTCCCTCCACCATGAATTGGTTCAAACTGGGCTGGTTAGAGGCTCCCTCCACCATTAATTGGTCCAAACTGGGCTGGTTAGAGGCTCCCTCCACCATTAATTGGTCCAAACTGGGCTGGTTAGAGGCTCCCTCCACCATGAATTTGCCCAAACTGGGCTGGTTAGAGGCTCCCTCCACCATGAATTGGTCCAAACTGGGTTTTTTAGAGGCTCCCTCCACCATGAATTTGCCCAAACTGGGCTGGTTAGAGGCTCCCTCCACCATGAATTGGTCCAAACTGGGGTTTTTAGAGGCTCCCTCCACCATGAATTTGCCCAAACTGGGGTGTTTAGAGGCTCCCTCCACCATGAATTTGCCCAAACTCTGCTGGTTAGAGGCTCAATCCACCCTGATTTTCAAAACAAATGTTGGTGCCAACCTCAACTTACTACAAGGGCCAAATTCACTGCTGGTGACAAGCTCTCCTCACTGCAAGTGCCAAATACACATGTTTCAAGGTGTTTTCCTACTGTCAGAGAGGTGGTATTGAGTGTGTAAAGTGTGTAGTTGTTAGGCTGTGATGTTGGGGTAATAGAGGGTCTTTGGTGTGTTAGATGCCCCCAGACATGCTTCCCCTGCTGTCCCAGTGTTATTCCAGAGGTGTTGGCATCATTTCCTGGGGTGTCATAGTGGACTTGGTGACCCTCCAGACACGGATTTGGGTTTCCCCCTTAACGAGTATCTGTTCCCCATAGACTATAATGGGGTTCGAAACCCGTTCGAACACACGAACATTGAGCGGCTGTTCGAATCGAATTTCGAACCTCGAACATTTTAGTGTTCGCTCATCTCTAGTTGCAGTGCTATATTCCAAACATGAATAAAGCCTGGGTTTTTTTTTTATCTGTCCACAGATATAAATTTCTTCACTTGTGGTTAATATATAATGTAAAATGCTACTTCAGAAATTGTAACGAAGAGCTGAAAAATGTGCACATATCCATAATGGAGCCATCATAGACATGTGATGTCCCTGCATTACAGCATTCATGAAGTGAAGCCAATCTAAAACACATATGACACTTGTTCCATAATCTTTAGGGGGTCATAAATATTTCAGCACATTTGGCTGCTTACAGCCATTTACCATGAACATTTGGGTGTGTTTATATGTGCACCAGGCCTGTAACTTTTCAAAGCAATTGATCTGAGCCCCTGAGTCATAGTATCCCCAGTTTACATTAGCTGCAACGCCCAGATGAGCATATGTAAGAATAGTAAAATAGAACGGACATTGCAGAGCTGAAGTGAGATCCCGCTCTCCTGAGCTATTTCTTCACTTATCAACACTGATCTAGATTTGAACTTGAAACAAAGAATAAAACTTTCTACATCTTCTGATAACATATTTCTATATATGAATCCTCATGTTCCTTTAATATATAAGGTAACCTTGTTTATACTGTCACCCTGTTATATTGTTTTGCTGTAGGATTGGTTGGCTTTTTTCCATTCTACATACTTTATGCTGAATTTACTATGCTATGACTTAAGGCAGGAAACAGTAAAAATAAAATTGCTGGAGTATGCTTAACTGTTCTCTTAAATCACTCAGGCACTACTAGTAAATCCCATCCTGTTCATATCTCACACTATGGTATTTCCCAGTGATGTAATACCAGTAGATGGAGATGATGCTTATTTTACTTGGAACGCTCTGTATCAGCATTCCAATGTTTCAGAGCAGATCACAATGGCCATTGGCCGTACATTCCAGCCATATAACACTTTCTACTACTTGGCTTGTATGGATATCAGATCCATGTTGCTCATTTACTTAATTTACTATTCATATGTATATTCAAGATTTTAAATATGTAATTACAAACTTGTATAGGCACCTATATTTACAATATGAATATTAATTTCTTGTTTAGATAATGTATTACAATACAGCATATGTTACTTGGCTTTGCCTTACAAGTGCACCCAAATGTTTAGCATATATTTTCTTATGCCTTCTATCTATAAATGTACATCAGGTACTTCTGCTATTTTATGATGGGAGCAACCCTTTAAAGAGATCCTATCATTAAAACTCATTTTTTTTCACTAACATGTCAGAATAGCCTTAAGAAAGGCTATTCTTCCCTGCCTTTAGATGTCTTCTCTGCTCCGCCGTTCAGTAGAAATCCCGGTTTTCGCCGGTATGCAAATGAGTTCTCTCACAGCACTGGGGGTGGTCCCCAGCGCTCAAACAGCACTGGGGGTGTCCTCAATGCTGAGAGAGAACTCTCCAGAGCCGCCTCCATCTTCTTCAGGAATGTCCTCTTCACGCGTCTTTTTCCGGCGCAGGCTTCAGACTTCTTGGCATGCCCGCCGGCCACAAGAGAATGGCCGCTTACACAGTATTGTAAGCGGCCATTTTCTTGTAGCTGGTGGGCATGCACAAATATTGCTGGTCTGTATTTCCTTTTGTATTTCTATATTCATTTTGGGGTCCTGTGGTACATATTAATTTCATCTGATCTTTATTAATCTTGGGGTCTGGCCTTTGAAATAATAAAAAAAAAGTGCATAGTGCACTAAAATACATTATCCTGGTCTAGACCCCTAAGATCTGATCTAACCAGTACGCTGCCATTCACATCACACAGAATAACAAATAAGCAAATGGTGCCTGATATCAGTATTGTAGACAATCCCCTCCCTCTATACTGTCTTTACTGTAAGATCTTTATTTTGTTCATTGACATATCAATCCCCCCATCCTGGAGAATGTTATCATGTGCAGTATACTATGGAGTCATCATTGACTGGAGACTTATCACATGGTTGACTGGTGAACCGAATGACTACACTATGTGCTTGTTGCTTTGCAAGATGGTGCATCAATAGTGTCACAAATCGCTATTTGCCTTTGTCCAATCCTAATAAAAGCACTGGCTTAGAGTTTCATTCCTTAGCAATGCCAATGTTACAGTTTTACAGCTCCATTAGGAAAGTTTTATTTTTCTATGACTTTATTTAGCATTATCTCTGGTCCAGATGTACTTAAACACCCAGCAGACATCCTAAAAGGATTGAAGAAATAAATACATTTTAATAACTATGTATTACTTCAGTGAGTACAGCAAATGGGAATATGGTGCCCAAATCAATGGAGAAGAATTGAAAGCTATTTGCTTAAAATCCTATTTTCCAACATTTCCTAATAGAATTTAAGTGAAAGTATGTGTTGGACTTAGAAAACATTGAGTTCTTGGCTAGGTGGGGTTAAATATTTTTTACTCATTAACTGCCCAAAAACATTTCCAATAATTATGTCTGTCTACATTCCAATTGTAAGAAAAACACGTAGTTTGGATTTCAGCTTAATCACCTTTCTCAAAATTTGCAATTTTAGTCCGATCCCAAATGGGGTAGCATCATAGCATACTGTCATTGCACGTAGGATGTTGTTTCCTTGCATTTTTCTTGCAATCTGCGCATTTCCTCTGCTTCCCCATTTCGGTGTATTCAATGCAGTGTGATCCTGATGTTCTGATGCACCGTGAAAATGACCTTGTGTGCACCAGGCAATGCATGCACATGATCAGTTTAGGTTTCCTATCATGGGCGACATCCTGCTGGAGCATGTGAATGTCCTGTTTCTATTCCTCAATGACAGATGATGTTCGTAAACAGGTTAAAGTTCCCGATCCCCAATTGGGGATCATGGCAGTTAATGGGTTAAATAAACTTGGCTTTGCCTTACAAGTGCACCCAAATGTTTAGCTTACATTTTCTTATGCCTTCTATCTATGAATGTACATCAGGTACTTCTGCTATTTTATGATGGGAACAACCCTTTAAAGGGATCCTATCATTAAAACTCAAATGTACTAAGTAAATTTATCAAAATTGTTTTAGACAAAAGGTAGTTTTGGTGGTCACATATTTCTGTCCACAGAACTGTGCACAGACATGTACTGTCACTACCATGGTAAATATACACATGAGATGCCTCTGACGCACTGCACACATGATGTACATGCCACTAACTCACAGAAAAAGTGCCACATGTACCAATAGACAGGAAGCATGGTGCACTTTCTATTCACAAAATGGACACATGCTACACATTCTACTGACATACACATTACTAACATACTAGACACAAACAGCACACACCATAACAGAGCACAGCACGTGGAGCACATGCCACACTTCTCACTCACATTGGGCACATTTCTTATTCACACAATAGACACATATCACACATGCCACACACAGATATATATAAAATATATTATATATTATAAAGTATATAAAATCGTATTGATCATGGTTGCAGGGTAAAGATAGCGGGTGTCAAAAGACTGGTTCCCCAACCTCTATACATACTGTTAATGGAAAGGGACCTGGCGACAAAAGTTTGCATCAGAGCCCACAAGACTATAGTTATGCCACTGTGTGTCACATCACATTATCAGTGGGAAATCAATAAGTCTACAGGTCTTTTGTCTATTGTGATATTACAACTGTGCAGTGTTGGACTTCGGTCCTTAGGGCCCACCAGTAAAATTAACAAGAAACAGGTACAACAGGGTTGAGGTGCAGGATAGCAAGGAAAGATAAAAGGGGGTACAAAACTTTGGTAGGGAAAAACACTAGGGCAGAAGAAAAAGGGAGTGGGAGGCTCTGGGGCAGCAGACTAATGTAATTGTAACAGTTGAAGACATAACATTACAGGAAAAAGATGTCAAACATTAAAGGAGGGAGCCTCCAGATGTTTAAGGAAATGCAGGAGGCTAAATGGGAGGAAGGTTAGGGAAAAGGGGGTGGAAAGAGCAGGACTCTCTCTGGGACAAGAGAGTAAAAAGAGCGAGAGATGGCAGGCAGGGTGGGTGAGTATAGTTAAGATAGAGCGGGAAGGAAGGAAGATTGAAAAGAAGTAGAATAGTGGAAGGTGTTCCCCAAGAACCACACTCTGTGGACAGGGTTATTTGACCTGAGTACCGCAACCAGATCTTCCATAACTAGATATAAACAATCTGACAGGTGCCATTGCAAATAGCCAATTGTGAGAGAACCTCTTTGAGAAAGTTCCACTTTGAGCTGGAGGGGGCTTGGTTCAGTTCTCAGAGTCTTGTAAAAGCAAGCAGTAAAGCCATCTGGGCTTGGGCTTTTACCCGCATGGAGTTTAGACATCCCTAGCTCCAGTGTCTGTGAGGAGAATGGGGTATCTAATTGAATGACATCTTCTGTTGTTAGGGAGGGTAGCACAGTGTTAGCAATATATTGAGAAAGGGGGATGGAGGGCTTCGGTTTCTGCCCCACTCCTTAAAGGACCCTTGGCCTAATTGGTGAAGTCTCTGCTGTTTGTGCTCCAGGAGGAATTTGATCTCATGGCGAGTCGAAGTTAGAGCAGTGAGGGTAGTATACAGGAGAGTTTTTTTCTGGTGTGCCTCCAGAGTATATAAAAACTGGAGGAGAGATTTTAGTTTTAAACCTGCTTCTCATTTGAACCTAGCTTTGTGTTTTATGAGGACTCCTAGCTGAACATACTTCAAAGTCTCCCATTTATTGGGTGGTGAAGTAGTGTCCTGCAAGTGATCGTGTTCAAAGAGAGCTATGGATTGTTTGAGATCTGTCAGACATTAGCATCCTACAGCAGAGATTCGTTTGGTCTCCAAGTACTATGATGGCTAGTAGGTGGTTGAAGGCAATGAGTAGAGGGTACTAGAGCATGGGGGATAAAAGTTCAAGCTACTAATGCTAACATACAAAGCCATCCACAACCTATCCCCTCCATATATCTCTGACCTAATTTCCCGCTACCTGCCCACACGTAACCTCAGATCCTCCAATGACCTCCTACTCCGCTCTGCTCTCATCCACTCCTCACACAACCGTCTCCAAGATTTCTCTTGTGCATCCCCCATACTCTGGAACTCCTTACCACGACACATAAGACTGACCCCCACAATCACAGGCTTCAAGAAGGCCCTGAAGACTAGATTCAGGAAGGCCTACAACCTCCAATAACACTATCACCACACCACCATCTATACAGTCTCCCCCTCTCCTTCTGTCTCTACCCCCTTCCCTCATAGACTGTAAGCCCTTGTGGGCAGGGCCCTCTACCCCACTGTGCCAGTTGGTCATTGTAGTATTATATCTACCTGTATATTCTGTGTATTGTATGTAACCCCCAAATGTAAAGCACCATGGAATTAATGGTGCTATATAAATAAATATTAATAATAATAATAATAATAATAATAATAATAATAATAATTGTGATTGTGTTCATCATAGAGAATTAGGGAACATTTTTCAGGTGTGTTTAGACCTTTAATATTAAAGGAGGAGATGGATACTGTCCACCATCAGGGAGGAGAAGGGGGTGAAGAGAGAAGGGAAGAGTAGCAGTCAAGGGTTGGGGAGGGGAGCAGTTAGGATGAGCAGAGTTGGGATAAAGAGGGGAGATGGGAGTTTGTCAGAGAGTTAGAAACGAGGGCAGGATAGCTGCCCTCATGGGGACTATGAGTAGCGAGCATGAGTCTCGGGTCGGGACAGGGATGTGAACCACTAAGCTATATGGGAACATGATCACCATGAGGAGAGCCAAAGTGAGAAGAAAGGGTGTGTTGGAGAGGTAAAATATTACAATTGATAGTTCACAAAGGTGTGATTAATATAAAACAAAAAAGTGAACCTCCTATTAAACGCAATTTTATTTAAGGAACGTATCCTCTTGTGCACTATTAATAAAAGGCTAGTGAACTACCTGCCTAAAAATGTCTAATTTGTCACACAGACACTCTCAAACCCTAATGTGTAGTGTTGTGGGAAAGGCGTGGACTCACAACACACCAGACAGGGAAAGGGATATGAACCACTAAACTATATGAGAATTTGGTCGCCATGAGGAGAGCTAAAGTGCGAAGAAAGGGTGTGATGTAGAGGTAACATAGGTAGTCTAGGCCCTGATAGAAGGAGAGGATAAAAACAGTGTCACTAATGGGAGAAAAAAGGTCTTATGAATAGCGTACTATGGGCAGAGTAACAATGAACAAAAACAGCCAAATTATAGAACTGTCTCAGGGAAGCCAAATTACAGAACTGTCTCAGAAGTGGAGTTCACCTGACCAGGTAGAAGTCTCACAATCGGTGTAGGGTGCCGTCTGTGACTTGGTCTTTGAGATTTGTTGTCAGTGTCATCCAAGGTAAGGTGAGCTTCAGGTGCATCGGTGTCGCCCAGTAGTAGGTCCCAACTTGGGGAGGATTTTTGTCAGATCCAAGGCTTGGAGTAAGTTAAGGAGGTCATCTGGAGAAGAGAGTACAATCAGTTTGTCCATTACACAAACCTGGAGGGAGAAAGGAAAGCCCCAGCAGTATGGAATTTTTGTTCTTGGAGGAAAGCCAGTAGTGGTTTTAGAGCAGTCCTTTGGTGTGGTGAGAAAGATCTGGACTTAGGAGCCCCATGAAAGACTATCAATTTATGGCTTTCTGCATGTTTTCCTCCTTTATTGCGTAATAGTGCACTCTGCAGATAACATCTCGAGGGTTCCAGAGTTCTGAAGCAGAGTGGAGCTGTGTGTCTTAGGACAAATCCTGATATCACTCCATCAAGTAGGTGATGGAGTGATATCTTCATCAGAAGAAATATCAGAACCCAGTAGAGGTCTAGAGAGGCCTTTTCATAGCCTGAACGTGTGGGAAACAAGATGGTCTCCAAGCCATTGCAGCTGGCCAAAAAGTAGAGGGATTCACCTGCACAAAATAGTCTGGGCCCTGGAATACTGGGTGAGTATGTAGTGTTTCCTCCAGTATAGTGGTGGTATCAGGTTGCCTTATGTATAACGCCAATCACTGTCAGTTGTCGACTTACCTGCCAACACAGATCATTTGGGGGACATGATTGCCCCTTAGACATGGCCCCTGGATTGTCTTCTGTCATGGACAGTAGCAATTGTTTACCAGTCACTGTGTCCTTATTATGCACAAAATCACTGACTTTCTTGCTGAAATAGTACGACGTGTCATTAAGGTGTTAAAATAGTTTTGTGGTTTTTAATAAAAAAGAAAAAATATATACATACAACTTTCAATAGTAGTTTTGCCGATCACTTTAAGCAGTGCAGTAAAATGACTAAAAATGTGGGTGGCAACTGCAACACCACATCTGGTTTTGGTGATACTGCCAATAGCAACAGGGTTGCTGTAATTCATAAAAATGAATATTAAGTTTTTGATTACCTAGCTCATGTGCATGGATGATATTGCATTGTAGAGTGATCTTGACGTAGGTTTCTGTGCATTCTTCCTATTCCTCTAATGTTGTAACAAGTAATTTACTGCAGGGCCTTTCTGGACTGTCATTCATGTCTTCTTCATTTTCCCTGACACATTTTCCCTGGTAGTGATTTAACATCTGCTAAGAAAGATATTTCTCCTAGTCAGTCTTCTTCTCTTTTTGATGAGTTAGCTGAGAACATTTAGCATTTTTTTTTTGTAAATCAATGAGGCAGAAGTGGACGAGAAAAACATGAATGTCTGTGGTAGTAGTGTCTGTTGGAATTGGCAGCAGAAACTGCCAGCAATCATTTCCCACGTTGGATTGTTTTGTACATTGCCAAAAAACAAATTCATGGCAATGTGCAAAACCTTCAAGCAGAATTTTAGTCATGTCCATTTTTGTTGTTCCCTTTCTGTAAAAATTTGGTATTGTTGGGATTTTGTTGATGCATATGTTTAGCATCCTCACTCAGCTGGTATGCTTGTCCCTCCACGGACTTAGTGAAAAGGGATAATAAATAATAGAAAAAAACGAAATAAAAAATAATAAAATAATCATAATAAATAATCAAAAATGAAATCACTCAGATTTTATAACATCATTCTTGCATCACTCCATTATATCACTTACATTTCCTCCATATGAAATCCCACACATTTATCCACACGTTCATTCCATCATATTCTTACACACCCCTTTTATCCCACATTGGTCCATATTTACCATTTATCACTCAATCTCCAACTATCATCCTTTGTACAGCATCACTCTCTTTTGTAATGTAATTACGTCATTATTATTACTTTGGTTGCAATGTTATCACTACTCTATAACAAATATTACTTTCTTACCCCATCTGATCGTTTCTACTACCACAGTCACTCTACTTTATCCCACTTAACTTATCACAGCTTGTCTTCTCATGTGTATCCCCAGGATCGAAGCTGGGAGCTGTACTATAACATTCATATATTAGCATCTCACATGACTTATTATGTATAAGTCCCCATTAACTAATTATTAATTTCTGTAGACATTTCATGTCACAACAATTTATGGCCACCCCGTTTTGTTTTTTAGATTTGTTTTATATGCATTGACTTATTTATTCGATTACTGAATTTTATGTTTATGTTCATGCTTATTTTTTATAGACTGATATATTTGTGCATTTATTTACTAAGACCCCAGAGTATAATAACCAGAGACCCAGGGGGGATAAAAACATTAAAAAAACAATGTTACTTACCTATCTCCCGGCTCCGCTGCATTCTCCGCCAATGTTGGCCATTTTCAATGACGTCTGGGACATCATGTGACTTATGGACGCAGGTCCCAGTCATGTGATGTCATGCAAGTAGGCCCGAAGCAAGCAGAGAGGTAAGTAACACTGTTTTATAAGTTCCGTTACCTCTCCTGGGCCTCTGATCATTATATTTGGGTCCGAAAAGACCTCTAACTATAATAGTGCTTGTGGGGCCTGTGGCGTCACTTACCAATTTCGGCCCCTACCAGGATCAGTAAGTAAGTAGGGCACGTTACTGGCTGCAGTAACTCCAGCCGGTAATGGCCTACTCCTGCTACCCTGGTAGTTACGCCACTGTATTTACTTATTTATTGATATATATGTATGTCTCTGTCATATATTACTCAGTGGCCTGATGAAGACACACTGTTAGTGTCGAAACACATTGCCTTTTTACTGGAATAGAAGCTATTGGAGTCACAACTGTTCTACTAATTATTGTATTTTCTGCATATTCCATCTGAGTACAGCAGAGCTCAATTAGTCCCCTACCATTTTTATCCCTACGTGTATCGGATGGAGTACTGGAAGGTGAGAAACAATGTGTAAATGGATTATTTAAATTTTCTGTATCCTATACAAACATCCAAATTGGGACCATATTATGATGTAAAACATATACCAATAATTTATTCTTATTTTGTATCTCTAGTAATACTACAAATACATTGTGGACATGACATATTATATTATGACGCTGCTGAACGCAATGGCCTCTAGCCGGTAGCCGGGAAATGCAGCCTGCTGGTACAGTGGGTGGGTATCAGTTACCTGTTGTGGCTTTGGTTAGCGATGCAAATAAAAAACTCTGGTTGATAATGTTCCAGATACTGTATTGGAGCTTACTGCTGTGCCTGCTGCATTTACTCCTAATACTTTTAGCTTTAGCGGTGGCAGAGGAGGTGAATCATTTGCTGAGTGAGATGGACTGGGAGTGGGCCGAGGCCACCTGAGTACTTGTTCAACTGGCAGTTGCAATGATCTCCCTAAGTTCTCCAAAATGGTATAACTAAAAAGTACATCTGGCCCTGCAAAACATTATGCAGAATATGGCGACTCCAATATTTTTTTTTGCAAAGTTTTGCATTGGTTAAGACATAATAAAAAAATATTAAATGATACCATTACAAAGTACAATTTGCCCAACAAACATTAATGCTGGAGCACTTTACCCGGACAATCTGATTAATCCCCAACTACAGTAGCTTCGAAACTGCCCTAAAATCACATCTGATTGGTCAGGCTTATCACATGACCTGATCACAGTGTAGTGTGCAGAGGTGTAGAAAAATAACTCTTTTTATCTGTCCTCTTCTGTTCCTCAGATCATGTCCTCTCCATCTAGAAGTTACACTGCACTCCTTGCACTTAGTATCTGTTTATTCAGAGATACCGGCTGGAGACGGCTCATACAGCTTCAGTTACACAACCTTTTCTATGAAAAGATGGCCGGACCATTGTAGCAAACAAGCCCTCTGATCTCGTGTCCCCTGTCTCCTCATAGAATGTAAGCTCTTGTGAGCAGGGCCCTACTGTTTGATATGTTTATTTCTTTATCACATTGTAATGTCTCATATTGTCTGTTCATGTGTCCAATGATTTGTAAAGTGCTATAAAATGTTAGTGCTATGTAAATAAAGTTTATTATTATTATTATTATTAATAATAATAATAATAATAATAATAATAATAATAATAATTATTATTATTATTAAGCCCTCATATGGCTCATATGGCTTTGTGAATGGAAAAATAAAACAAGTTATGGGGTTTGAAAGGCATGGAGTCAAAATGAAAATTGAAAATCAAAAAATGCCTTTGGCGGGAAGGGGTTAAGAAACAGATATTATTTCAGACTAGCAGGCTGTGTCACACTATTTATTGGGTGATCCCAACCTCCCCCTTAAATAAAAGAAATTTTTTCAGATTAGTGCAGGTGGAATCAGCATTTTTGCTGTCTGAACAGCAATTTGTATGTATTAACTCTTTCGCACTAAGGAGATACTGGCTGTATAATACAGCCAGCACCCACTGCTAACAGCCGTGATTGGTCACTGCTGTTAATGCTTTAAATGTCGCGAGAGCGGTGATTGGCTGCCATGACAGCCAGGAGCCTATTGAAGACGTCCAGGTTTATCACAACATTAGTTCTCTTGTAATAGAAGTCAATGCCTTTTACTATAAAAGTAAAAAAAAATAAAGAAGTTTTTAAAAGTATAAAAAACACAAAAATATAAAATTTATAATAAATGTAAACACTTTAGGTATCTCCATTCTAAAAAATGCCAGAACTATTAAAATATAAAAATATTTAGCCCATATGCTGAAATCCGAATGGCCAAATGGTTGTTTTTCACTATTTTGCCTCCTAAATTTTTTAAAATTAATTAATTGAATGGGATCCATCATCAGCCCTTCCCCAAAATGGTATAAATGAAAACTACAGCTTGTCCCGCATAAAAAAAAATGCCTTACTCAGCTCTATACACATAAATATGTAAAAGTTACAGGTGTCAGAACATGGGAACACAAAGTTTGCAAAGTTTTTAGTTATTTAAAAGGTATCAAAACATTAAAAATACACTTGCCACTCATGATTGGCTGAGAAGCTGTCAGGTGGTGCCAAATGCCTGCCTAGGTCACAGAGACCATGTGATCTTCCTTCTCCTTTGTATTTTTACTGCGTGGTCATTGGACAGCAAGAATTTTAGTTTGGCTGAGACAAATTGCAAAAGTTTTTGTTTTGTCAAAATACAAAACTTTTAGAAAATTTTGATTAAAATCAGTTTGTTATAAAACAATTTGATTATCTCAAGTCAGAGGCAAATCTTTGTAAGTTTTAAACTGCCAATATGTATTTTATCTATCAGAAAAACACTTTACACTGCCAATTATCACCCAGAAAATCATTTATGGCCATGGGTTAGAATATTAATATGAGCATATTAGCAGCAAGAATTGCAATTACAACATGCACAAACTTCTCCAACTTAAAAAATGCTTGACAATGTTGTCATTAATTTATATTTTATCTTTCTAGTTTTACAAATTGGTGGCAGATTTACAGATGGTTGGCTACCCTGGTCAACGAGTCTTACTTTGAAGCTTTTCTGTAGTCCATATTCTCTACAAAAAAATCTCTGCAGTCATTACTAAACAACGTTAAGCACCTTTCTCTTTGTACAATGAGCACATTTACCGATATCAATGTTTTCACTGGAATTCTGTCTTCCCAACTTCATCAGGGAAGATAGGCTTGCACATTCCAGTGAGCGCCCTCTATTGGTTTGCAATACAGAGGCAGCATCTGACTTCCTAATTACATCATGGAAGACAGATTTGCATATTCTTCCCATGATCCTTTGCAAAGTGGAGTGCTAAAGGCTTAATGAGTCTCTACACACCTATATGGTGGTCTCTCCCTAAGGAGTGACAATATCCCCTTAACCCTGTCTAAGCCTCTCATCTCTACCAGGCTATAGTCCTCTCTACATCGAGCTGAAGGGATGCAAGTACATCGAAACAGCTGTCCTCGATTGAGAGACTATACCTGGTAATAATCCGAGCGTCATTGGAAAACAAAGGCCTCTTGGAAGGTCGAGCATGACGCAAAAGGGAGCAACCTTTATTGGGTTATTTCACTCGAATTCTGTCTTCCCAACTTCATCAGGGAAGATAGGCTTGCACATTCCAGTGAGCGCCCTCTATTGGTTTGCAATACAGAGGCAGCATCTGACTTCCTAATTACATCATGGAAGACAGATTTGCATATTCTTCCCATGATCCTAGTTTAGTATGTCAGAGACTGCTAGCAGCATGATTGCCTCATTGATGTAAATGCCTGTCATATAAAAGGCAAATTAGATGTAAATACTATTATTTCTATTGCATTGGTTGGTAGAATAATCTACAATGTAGGTTTACTTAGTATACACTCTTTACTATCATAAAACGTATTCGAAAATATTTTGTAGAGAGATCAACAGTCCCACAGGAAAAATAAAGCATCCAAATACCAACCCCTTGAAGACTCTGTCTTCCACATGGAAAGAGTTAACTAAGTATGCTGTATTGTAGCTCTTGGCTATGTAAGCATGTAGCAAAATGATTGAAATGCTAGTTTTGTGCCAATTCGACTATCTGAGATTTAGCAGTAAACATAAATAGGGTTTGTAAGCATTTTCTATAATATATGTCTCATGCCCTGCATTCTGCCCTCTGTCATAATGGCCAATGATCAAAAGTTTTTCTTGAGACGTGTCTTTCCAAAGTCATTGTCACTTGTAGCATTTCATAATTCTAAAAGCCAAGGTAGACTATGTTCCCGGAACTTGTTTATGGAAGAAAGTCTGCTGCAAGATTATAAGTGTTAGGGGAACAGAAAAGAGAATAAAGAATTGAGTAGTAGTGTGGACGTTCCAAAAAGTGAAAATGGGAGTAGAAAGTCAAGACATCTATCAGCAAGTGATAAATATTTGCAGATGGCCACCCAACATTCTAGCCAGTTTTAATTTTATGTAGAACTAGTCTCAAAGTATTGATTGAAGCAACACTTAGAAAAATAAGAATAAAGTATATTTAGAGCCAAAAAAGCACCAAGACAATTACTCTTTAAATCTGACTTTTTATTACATTGAAAAATTCATGAGAAAAATGGTAATTAGCTGAATCGGGTAAATGTCATAAAAATCTACAATGTACATTGTTATTTTGTTAATTAAGTACAGAATTATTAAGAACGTGTGTGGAAATAATGAGGTACGTATTTCTCCCTTTCCTCCATCAAATTTTGTAAATTCTACTTTTGTCCAAATTTGTATTTGTAAGAGTTAAATGGCTGAAACACTAAGAAGGAAAAGTTACTTTCTCCTCTAGTACTAAAGAATATTGAGAAAATTGATATAAAAATTTGCACCCAGACCTTCTCCTAGCACATCAATAAGTAGAACCAATGTAATATTGCTTACAGATGTATCAAGCATTGCACTAATGCTTGGAGAATTTTTTTATGCATCTTATAGGAATAAGTGGAAAAAATTTCTTTCCACAAATTAAAAGATAACAAACCGCTGTTCCAAATTATTCTGCACAATAGAGCTTCTAAACATTTATAGATTGTAATGAACTGAAAATGGTCATTTTTACAGCATTTACTGAAATAAAAAGCTATTTCTATCAAAAACATCTTAATAGGCCAAGATATATGTCAACATAGGGCAACATAGGGCCCCTTCTTTGATATCATCTTCACAATTTTTGCATCGATTGAACTTGAGAGTTTTTGAATAGTTTCTGCTTGTATTTCTTTGCAGGATGTCAGAATCCCAGAGCTGATGATTTGATGTGAACTGCCTCCTGCGGCGCTACGACTAGTAGATGTGTAAGCGCGATGTGATGACGTCACATCGTGCCTACAACTCTGTTAGTGAGACTGCGGAGAGAGCTGCAGGGGAGCTTTGGAAGGTGAGTATAAGTGTCTTTTTGTGTTAAACATTGAGGTGGAACATAATGAAGGGGGCCCATGAAACTGGGGGCAGATGAAGGGGGGGGGAGAATGGCATGAAACTGTGCAGAGATGGGGGGACATGAATCTGGTGGCAGAGATGGAGGGACATGAATCTGGTGGCAGAGATGGTCGGACATTAATCTCGGGCCACAGATAGGGGGACATGATTCTGGGGGCAGAGATGGGGGGACATGAAACTGTGGGCAGAGATGGGGGGCATGAAACTGTGGGCAGAGATGGGGGGCATGAATCGGGGGGCAGAGGTGGGGGACATGAATCTGGGTGAAAAGATGGGAGACATGAAACTGTGGGCAGAGATGGGGGGCATGAATCTGGGGCAGAGATGGGGGGACATGAATCTGGGGGTAGAGATGGCGGACATGAAACTGGGGGCAAAGATGGAGGGGGGACATGAAACTGGGGACAGAGATGGGGGAACATGAAACTGGGGGGAGATGGAGGGGGTACATATAATTTATGGGTGACTGTAGGAGGATTATACTGTGTGGGGGCACATGAAAAATGAATGAGAATGGGCGGAGTCAACATAAAAGTGGGTGGAGCTAAATTTGGCGCACACTTTGTATCTCTTTCAGTTCTTCAAAAGTTGGGAAGTATGGTGTAAGCAATGCTGCCTCTGATGCCTCTTGTGTCACCCCCTCTACCTCATAGATTGTAAGTTCTTGTGAGCAGGGGCCTCAGTCCTATTGTGTGAACTGACTATTTCTTTGTAATGTATCTTTTTGTCTGTACTTGAACCCTATAATTTATACAGTGCTGAGGAATATGTTGACACTATGTAAATAAAATGTATTACTATTATATTAGATAAGGAAAATATCTTTGTGCTGTGTTAGCCAGTGGATATGAAATATATAAAAAAAAATGAGAGTCTTCAATAGTTGATACCTTTTTGGTAACTAAAATGATGAAAAATTACAAGCTTTTGGGACTTCTCAGGTCCCTTCTTCAGGCATAGTTTAAGCACAATTTCTGAAGGATACATATTTATGCAAAAAGAGACACATAGGAATAGAATGTTTGGTGGGAGAGTATATAGTAATCAGTACACAAAAGTAAACAATCATTAGTTCACAAGGCCCTTATCAGTTCAAAGAGTGGCCTTTATGGCTGCTTTGATTAGTAATATGGGGGCTTGTTACTGTAGAAGGCCATAAATCCATGTGACAGATTCAAACCCCCCTGGAGTGTGTCAAACAAATTCATCAGCTTATACTGATACACTTTTCTGTCTTTTTTGGATTTGAAATTTCCCCTTAAAACCAAAATTTTCATGTCATTGATGATATTATGATCTTGATTGCAAAAGTGTTTTGGCACAGGGAGGTCCATTCTCTGCTCTGTAATCATGTGGCGGTGTGAATTCATCTGGATTCCTAGTTTCTGACCAGTTTCCCCTACATACAGGCCATGAGTCATAGACCGCTGATGTTAATACATTAGGAGCAAGGACTTGCTTAGCCATTAAAAATAACTTTTAATTGTCTACAAATCTAAATATGGTTATGTTCATGTGAATACCCCTTTGACTAAACAAGGAAGGTCCTGTTCATCTGAAATGAAATTTATGCCAATCAGGGACAACTTCAGATGACCATGTTATCATTGGGAAAACTCATTTTTAACTAAGCACATACTTGCATAGTCTTTAGAAAGGCTATTCCACACACACCTTTTGTATGTGAATTGTCTCAGTAGTTTTTGAATGAACCCGTTTTTATATATATGCTAATTAGCCTCCAGTGTGCACCCAGATGTCTCAGTGAGCACTATCAGCTGTGTGTGAGAGCAGGGAAGGCTGATGAATCATCATCAGCAGCAACAGACTCTCTGCTCTCATACACAGCTGACAGTGCTCCTTGAGACTTCCGGGTGCACACTGAAGGCTAATTAGCATATGAATAAAAGCGGCTCATCCAAAAACTACTGCGGGGCTTAACATACAAACGGTAGGTATGGAATGGCCTTTCTAAAGGCTATGCAAGTATGTGCTTAGTTAAAAATGAGTTTTCCCAATGATAGAGGCCCTTAAAGAGTCAGTTCACACAGAGTTTTTTTGTGAGAATTTTGACTCTGAATCCGCCTCAAAATTAGCCTCCCAATAGAACTCTATTGGGAGACTTTTGTTGGAGGCTGATTTTGAGGCGGATTCAGAGTCAAAATCCTCACCAAAAAAACTCAGTGTGAACTGACTCTAAGTCTCAGAAACACAATGTGGTGGTTTTGGAAATGTCTGCCACTTGGACTGTTTTTCCTGGATCAAACACAATTGCTATGAACAGATCTAACTACTAATTTATTGATAAGAATCCATATAAACAATAATGCGGGATGCAGGGCTTCCTACTGACATCCTTGTGAATGAGAGTAGTCAGCGACAGAAATCAGTCAGTGGTTTGGTGAAAAAACAAAAGTAATTTACAAAAAAAAAAATCAGATAACAAGTGTCTAACAGTTTTCTTAAAAATAGAAAGGCATTTGAGCTCAGCAGAAAAGATAATACAGATTTGTCTGTCTGTGCTGACATCCGTGTGCTTTGTGCTGTTCACTTCTCTTATTTATTATGTTTTATTTAACCTCAGCATGTCCAGAAAAAATAATTTATTTTGCATCTGTCACTCAGGTTTACTTTGGTTTAACCTCATAATCCTATTGATTCCTTCATTATAGCATAGCACTGAGATTTATTTCACATTATTGAGAGGACTTTGCACATTAATCTTCTACTCCTTAGGATATGGTCAGCCCAAGCTATTCATTATTCTGGATGTTTTTTTCTGTTCTGGGAAATGTGCTTCCTTCTCTAAGGGCTGGCTTTATTCCCAAGCAACTAATTTGTATTTGTAGCTTTTTTTCCCCTATAGTGTCAGGAAGCAAAAAGAAATAGAATCTGGTGGGTGAACACATAACTTTTATTACCCGTAATAGAAACATCACTTAGTTGAATTGTATCATTGTCTTTTTCCGGCACTCCTTCACTATCACTGCAGAAAAGTCTCATTAGAATTTAATTATAGCTCTAACATGATACTGCTATAGGCTATATAATACATGAAAGGTAGGTACATGCATTTACAGAATGAGATTTATAGCTTAGGCTATGCTAAATATGCCATGATAAACATTAATCATTTGAAGATTTATATAGCTTGTTACTTAAAACTGCTTACGTTTTATGGTAAATTAAAAAGGATGTCCAAGACTTGATATTGAGGGCCTATCCTTCAGATAGGTCATAAATATCTGATTATTGGAGATCTGATATCTGGCATCCCCATTATTCTGTTGCTGTGGCTGTCTGATCTACACGCTTAGCTACAGTACACTGACACAGTCTCTACACTGTGTATGGAGCTTCCAGTTCCATAATCCAGATGGACAGACCTCTCAAATTTTGTTTAGTTTCAGGTTCAGGTGGTTTGAGTCCAAGATTAATTTCTGGTCGAACACGTTTGGGTATGAACCATACCTTAAAATGACTCAAAACAGAATGTAGAACACTCTCATGGCTTATAGGAACCTATCTATCCAATTTTAGCTCTCTCAGGCTAGGTTCACAATTGTACTGGGGTCTCCATCATCTGGTTTCCCCAGGAGACATGAACGACTGAGAGCCCATATGCTAAAACAGTTGTTACCCACTGAAATTGGCGGAGAGAAAAGTCTTACGGAGACCCCCATGCAGATGTGAACCTAGCCTAAGTGAAACACAACCAAAGTTATGTCAAAGTTAAAGTGACATGTATGAAAAAATGGATGGTTAATAGTGGATACAACTCTGATTTTAACCAGACACTATGCTGACACTCTCTTATACACATTTAAAATGCTCCAAAAATGAACCTTTTATTGGGGAAAGGTGCTTGCCCACAGTTTTTTATACACACAATAGTAATATTGCAAAAAGCAATGGTTTTGTAGAGAAATTAACATGTTTTGAAAACTTGTAAGTTTCTCCTAGCATCCATACCAGAACAACTATCAGTAGTAGCACCACACCTGACACTACTACCGCCACCACCATCAAACATGTCTTCCTCCTCTACTTGCATACAATGCAAGACTGTTCTTATCCAGATCATCAAAAATAAGAGTAGGAGAAAGAGCTTTCTCAGCAGGTGCCACATCACTACCAAGGCCCTATGTCAGTGAAAAATATGAAGGAGACACAGTTGACAATTTAAAAAGGCCCTGAATTAAATTACATGTTACATAGGAGGATGAGGAAGAGGAACACACAGAAGCCTTACTCAAGATTCCATCACTCTTGGATGCAATATTCTCCTGTGACATAGATGAGACAGCTAAGTAATCAAATCAAATCAAATCATGCGACCACCAAGACCACAAGTAGTGTTGCCAGTCACATTCTTATGGTTAATAAAACTTGCACTTGTGTTATTTCATCCCCCTTGTTGTGACTGTCCCCTGCCCTGTTCTTTTTTAGAGATGAGCGAGTAGTACTACGGTATTCTAAATACTCGTACTCGATCGAGTACCACTCGCTATTCTAATGGAAAAGTTCGATGCAGAACCAGCATTGATTAGCCGAATGCTATACAGTCGGCCAATCAACGCTGGTTCTTCTCCTACCTTTAGAAGTCTTCTCCGTGCAGCTTCCCCGTGGCGTCTTCTGGCTCTTCATTCACTCTGCCAGGCATTGGGCCTGGGCAGAGCCGATTGCGCATGTCCACTTGTAGTGCGGGCATGCGCAGTCGGCTCTGCCCAGGCCCGATGCCTGGCAGAGTGAATGAAGAGCCAGAAGATGCCGCGGGGACGCTGCACGGAGAAGACTTCTCGGAGGATCCAGCCTGACCCTCACTTGTGGACTTGGTAAGTATAATTTGATCGAATGTTGCCTACCCCTGAAACGAGCATTTTCCCCCCATAGACTATAATAGGGTTCAATATTCGATTTGAGTAGTCGAATATTGGGGGGCTACTCGAAACCAATATCGAACCTCGAACATTTTACTGTTCGCTCATCTCTATTCTTTTCCTTTTTTTTTTTTTTTTTTTAAACAAACATGCTTCTTAGTTACGGTGATTGTCAACAATTCTGGCACTGTATGTCTTTTTTTTTGTTGTTCAAGAAATGTTAACTTTATATAATAGAGCACCTTTCCATCACACGGAGTAAACGCTCGCTCATTTTGGCAAAATACACATGTCAAAATACACGTGTAAAATGTCATTGAAGTTAATGGGAGTCTTATTTTAACACATGTATTTTTTACATGTGTATTTTGCCAAAATGAGCGTTTTCAGGTAAACAACACAGATTAAGGCTGCATTCACACTGAGTAACGCTGGCGTTTTTTGTGCTTATTTTTGCACATAGCGCCACGGTAACGCCGCGTAGCGCCGCGTTAACGCCACGCTATTTTGCGGTGGCGTTGACCAGCGTTAATGTGGCGTATACGCGGCGTTAACGCGGCGCTATGTGCAAAAATAAGCACAAAAAACGCCAGCGTTACTCAGTGTGAATGCAGCCTAACAGCGCTCTATCACACTGTGAATTTGGTGAGCAGAGTAGAATTTTTGTTCAAATTAGCACAGGCTAGACTGTATATTACATGAACAAAAAAACTGTTTAAGGCTAAGGCCCCACTGGCCGGAACCGCCACGCTACAGGCCTGCAGAAACAACCGTGGCATGAATGCATTGCGGTTCTTCCCGCAGCGCTTTGAACAGAAAATTCGCAGAGTTTTCCTCTGCAGACTTTCTGTTACAATTATATCTATGGGAAAGCCGCCGGCGTTTCTGTAGATATAATTGACATGCTGCGATTTTCAAAACCGTGATGGTTTTGGAAATCACAGCATGTCCGCGCTGCGATTTTTTCTGCAAAAGTGGGCATGGGACTATAGAAATGCCTCATATGTGGATATAAATTTCTGTATTTGCACACGGAAAATGTTTGTTCTCGTACCGTGTTAGCCAGTGGGTAGGAAATATATATTAAAAAAAAAAAAAAAACCTTGATAGTCTTCAGTAGTTGATACCTTTTTAATGGCTAACTAATAATGATGACAGATTACAACATTTCGGAACTCTAGGCTCCCTTCTCAAGTAAATTTAAAAAACATTTAAAATTTTAAATTTACTTGAGAAAGGAGCTTAGAGTTCCGAAACATTGAGAAAAAGAGTGCTATTTGCCTTTAGAGAGCAAATTTTGCTGGAATTATATTTGGGTACCTTGTCTCATTTGCAGACCCCTAAAATACCGGTACAACAGAAAACCCCAGTTTGGAAACTACACCCCTCAATGAAAATCTATACTGAGCATTTTGATCGAACAGCTGTTTCATAGATTTATTAACATTGGACAGGGAAAATGAAAAATTTTTTGTAATAAAATGTTGCTTGAGCCAGAAATGTTTCATTTTACAAAGGGTTAAAGGAGGAAATGTATCCAACAATTTGTTACGCAATTTCCAAAAAAAAAAAATACACAGCAGATGGAGCAAAATGAAAATGTACATTTTTGCCAATAAATCATGCCCACCTCATGGCACTGTGTAAAGTTAGTGATCCGGTTATTGCACTCTGTCTCCTGATTTTGGAAGCGGCTCTAATCTTTTACCTAGAAATACAGGATGATTCTCTATATGAAGAAGCACCATGCACATTTGGTTAAGTAATGTTTTAGTTTTATTGTTCAGGTTTTTATGCATGTGGTGATACCAAATATGTACTGTTTTGTTTTTTTAACATAAAACATTTTAGATGGGAAAATGGGATTTTGGGTCTTTATTAGAGATGAGCGAACACTAAAATGTTCGAGGTTCGAAATTCGATTCGAACAGCCGCTCACTGTTCGAGTGTTCGAACGGGTTTCGAACCCCATTATAGTCTATGGGGAACATATACTCGTTAAGGGGGAAACCCAAATCCGTGTCTGGAGGGTCACCAAGTCCACTATGACACCCCAGGAAATGATACCAACACCCTGGAATGACACTGGGACAGCAGGGGAAGCATGTCTGGGGGCATAAAAGTCACTTTATTTCATGGAAATCCCTGTCAGCTTGCGATTTTCGCAAGCTAACTTTTTCCCCATAGGAATGCATTGGACAGCGCTGATTGGCCAGAGTACGGAATTCGACCAATCAGCGCTGGCTCTGCTGGAGGAGGCGGAGTCTAAGATCGCTCCACACCAGTCTCCATTCAGGTCCAACCTTAGACTCCGCCTCCTCCGGCAGAGCCAGCGTTGATTGGCCGAAGGCTGGCCAATGCATTCCTATGGGCAGCAGTGCTGAGCCAGTTCTGCTCAACTACACCGTGTGCCAGTCAGCCCATCTGATATAGCAGAGCCGAGTGTACACACTCGGCTCTGCTACATCAGATGTAGCAAAGCCGAGGGTGCACTGGAATCCCTGTGCAAACTCAGCTCACGCTAATAGAATGCATTGGCCAGCGCTGATTGGCCAATGCATTCTATTAGCCCGATGAAGTAGAGCTGAATGTGTGTGCTTAGCTCAACTACTCCATCGGTGTAGTTGAGCTAAGCACACACATTCAGCTCTACTTCATCGGGCTAATAGAATGCATTGGCCAGCGCTGATTGGCCAGAGTACGGAATTCGACCAATCAGCGCTGGCTCTGCTGGAGGAGGCGGAGTCTAAGATCGCTCCACACCAGTCTCCATTCTGGTCCGACCTTAGACTCCGCCTCCTCCGGCAGAGCCAGCGCTGATTGGCCGAAGGCTGGCCAATGCATTCCTATGGGAATGCAGAGACTTAGCAGTGCTGAGCCAGTTCTGCTCAACTACACCGTGTGCCGGTCAGCCCATCAGATGTAGCAGAGCCGAGGGTGCACTAGAACCCTTATGCACACTCGGCTCTGCTACATCAGATGGCCGATCAGCGCTCTGGCCAATCAGCGCTGGCCAATGCATTCCTATGGGAAAAAGTTTATGTCACAAAAATCACAATTACACACCCGATAGAGCCCCAAAAAGTTATTTTTAATAACATTCCTACCTAAATAAAGGTTATCCCTAGCTATCCCTGCCTGTACAGCTATCCCTGTCTCTTAGTCACAAAGTTCACATTCTCATATGACCCGGATTTGAAATCCACTATTCGTCTAAAATGGAGGTCACCTGATTTCAGCAGCCAATGACTTTTTCTGATTTTTTTCGATGCCTCCGGTGTCGTAGTTCCTGTCCCACCTCCCCTGCGCTGTTATTGGTGCAAAAAAAGCGCCAGGGAAGGTGGGAGGGGAATCAAATTTTTTTGGCGTTTGCCACGTGATGTTCGATTCGAATCGAACACATCGAACAGCCTGATATCCGATCGAACATGTGTTCGATAGAACACTGTTCGCTCATCTCTAGTCTTTATTCATTTATTAATTTTGTTAACCACATTTAAACTTTTTAAAAATATAAGTTGTGGAGACCTGAACCAGGATCGCTGGTTCATTAGGTATACACCACAATACACATATATTATAGTATATAGGAGGCTTTGAGCCTATGCAGACACATAGGCTTACAGCCTCCATCATGGGCAGGGTCAACCAGGTATGTGGAGGGCAGTGGTATTATATTAGGGGTTCTGTCAGGTTGCAGAGCTATGATATGCAGAGCTATTCTAGCTGTCAGAATGATATAACCTCATTGAAACCATGAAGTACCCCAATATATATAAATGGGGAACATCAGTGATGTCTGTAATTGATCTAGCCCAGATCAAGCCCAGCATCATGGCTTTCATTATAATCTGAAGCCTTATTGCAGATGTGAACAGAACCTAGGGGAAGGGGAACTCTCTCTAAATTTGTCTATAGAAATAGTTTGGTAATTAATTTATGTTTCCATGGCTTATACATTTTGTAATAACAATAAAAAAAATGTATTTGATATCAATTAATTTAAATGCAATTATCAAATGAATGAATTATATTTCACTTTAGATAGGATAAGATGTATCTGTATATTCTGAATAATAGATACTAAACAATTTCATAGAGTTTGATATTTAAACTTTACATCTGAGAAATCTAAGGAGTATAGTAAAACAAAAATGTCAATTTACAACTCATTGGATCCAGGGGAACTCAATGGACGATAGAATGGACAGCTGTTCTGTGTGACATGACAATACTTATTCTTCCCTGGAGAACTTATTAGTCACTTATATTACATTCCTCGTCCACATAATCGGCTCTCACCAATCTCAGAATCCACAACTGGATTTACTTATCTCCAAGGCAATGGATTTCCTAATGCTTTCTTGTATTATACCTTAACAATTCTTTGAACATAAAATCAGAAAAAAATCCAAGAAAAAACTGCGGCTTTACATATCATATACGTACCATTTTGTTCCCTCTCAATAGATATGGTTTCCATGGGGGACATGATGAGTTTACCAGAAATACTTCATGAGTCATGGCTGTATAGGGATAAGACACAGCTGATGTTTTCTTTTCACATTGCAGGTTAAAAGTTTGCCATCTTCCAACTATTGTGTGGATTGATTTATATGAGAAAACGTATGCTGTGTGTTCCATGTGAATGGCTAGGTAATCAGTGGCGTAACTACTGCCATAGCAGCGGAGGCAGCTGCCACAGGACCCGGGACATTAGGGACCCGGTGACAGCCGCTACCACTGCTATAATTATACTCGGGGGTCTTTTCGGCGACCTGGGAGAGGTAAAAAACATAAAAAACACTGTTACTTACTTCTCCACGATCCGGGCAGGCTTCGGCCTAGTTGTCTGACGTCTCATGACCCTGGCCTGTGTCCCAGGTCATGTGACGTCATTGAAGATGGACTACTTCGGAGGCTGAAATCGTAGGAGCTGGGAGATAGGTGAGTAACAAAGGTTTTTTAAAATGTTTTTCTCCCCCTGGGTGTCCGATTATTATACTCTTGCGTCTGAAAAGACCTCAGAGTAAAATAATTGTTTATGGGTGTCCACAGTGGGACATAATACTGTGTGCAGTGGCCACTATGGGGGATAATACTGTATGCAGGGGCCACTATGGAGGATAATACTGTGTGCAGGGGCCACTATGGGGGATAATACAGTGTGGAGGGGCCACTATGGGGGATAATACTGTGTGGAGGGGCCACTATGGGGGATAATACTGTGTGCAGGGGCCACTATGGAGGATAATACTGTGTGGAGGGGCCACAGTGGGACATAATACTGTGTGCAGTGGCCACTATGGGGGATAATACTGTATGCAGGGGCCACTATGGAGGATAATACTGTGTGCAGGGGCCACTATGGGGGATAATACAGTGTGGAGGGGCCACTATGGGGGATAATACTGTGTGGAGGGGCCACTATGGGGGATAATACTGTGTGCAGGGGCCACTATGGGGGATAATACTGTGTGCAGGGGCCACTATGGAGGATAATACTGTGTGGAGGGGCCACTGAGGGACATAATACTGTGTGCAGGGGCCACTATGGGGTATAATACTGTGTGCAGGGGCCACTATGGGGGATAATACTGTGTGCAGGGGCCACTATGGAGGATAATACTGTGTGGAGGGGCCACTGAGGGACATAATACTGTGTGCAGGGGCCACTATGGGGTATAATAAAGCGCACAGGAATGTGTAGGAGGGGGTCGTTCAAGGTCTTCGGCGTTGGTGTCGGTCGGGGGGGGGGGGGGCATGTCGAAAGTTCACCACGGGACCCTGCCATTCCTAGTTCCGTCACTGGCTAGATTGATAAATTCTGCACATTATTAACATGTTATTAACAAACATATTAACTCAACGTTGTGCATCCATGCCTACGTAAGGATTGTATTAAGTGGATAACCTTTCCAACCAAGGTTTAAGTCTCCATGAACACAAGTGCGGTTCAGATCAGTGTACTCTTCCTTTTTTCAATGGCTAGTATAGTGTCCTATGTTTTTGAATGGTCCCATACACACCACCGTGTTTTACACTGTTCTTTGTAGGTGCTGTGAACTGTGAGTACAAATTCAGAGCAGGTTCTATTTCTGTTCTTAGTTACAATACAGTCCTTGCCATAAAAGTCAAAAGGAAACCTAAAAATATGATTGGCACACAGAGAGCATCCGTATACCATCCACATTTGTGAACATGCTGCTAGGCGATGAATCTTCAAAACCTTCATAAGCTGTTCCAGGAGACGTTCTGCAATAAAAATAATCTTTTTAAATGGGTGTTTGTGGCGGTGGGGGACACTGGAGGACAGGGACAAGTGATTATGTTTTTTGGGTCTTTTTCTACACCCAGGTCTCCTTCTACAAAACTGTATATCCTGGATGACCACTGTAAGGCTATGGTCACAGGTTGCTGAAAAACGGTGTCTTTTTGTTGCAGATTTCACCTTATTTTTTAGCTAAAGCTAGAAGTGGATGAGCGTAAGGAATAAGTATACGTTTTTGTCTTATATTTCCTATTTATTATAAAGCCACTTTGCTTTGACTCAAAAAAGCATCAGCAACAACAAATGCAGCTTTTCTACCAACTTATGGCCTCAGTCTAAAAGCTCTTGTGCTTCAAACAATCGTACAAATTGGGCAGTACTTCTTAGGGCTCGTTCACATCTGCGCCCGACACTCCGTTCTGCAGGATATGGAGCAGGATACGGAAACCTGCAGGAGTCTTTCTCACCCATTCATTTGAGCGGCGGTGAGCGTTTTATGCTCTCCGCCGCGAATCCGGGTTTTTTAATCCGGACACAGAGTCGGACATGCAGTACTCTGTGTCCGGATTTAAAAAACCGGTTTCGCGGTGGAGAGCATAAGACACTCATCGCCGCTCACGGCCGGACTCGGTCTGTGCTTTCCGTCTTCTTGCATGTAGAAGACAGAAAGCACAGAACGGAGTGCTGAACGTAGGTGTGAACCTAGCGTTAGCAGTGGATGGTTGGGTGCAGGTTCTATATAGAGCTGATTGCTTACCTATAGGTATGTATCTAAAAGAAGAGAGTAGAACAGCATTCCACATTTTTTTTTACCATGGCAAAGCTTCGTTTTCACAATGTGGGGCCCTGGCATACAATGCGGAAAGTGCCAGCAAATGTCATTTGACTTATATAGAGTATAGAAATGGGCAAAATGTAATGGAAGGTGAATATAAATGTTTAATATTTTCTACACCTCCTCTGGGACTACACCTATTATACTTTGGTGATTGAAGAGACCCCAGAGTATAATAATTTCACTTCCGGTTCTTTCCGAACAAATTCAGACCAAACTAGACCCTCCTTCCTGGCTAAATGGGAGGCAGACCTGGCTCTGTCCTTCCTGGACTTGCCGTGTACCTGGATTCTTGAGTTTGCTCACAAGAGCTCAGTGGCTAGTAAGAACCAGGTGGCAGGCTATAAACTTTTAATTAGGCAGTATCATGTACCCTCTAAGTTACACAGATTTTTCCCATCTTCTTCTCCCACCTGTTGGTGCTGTGGCTTGGAGGAGGGAATACTCTTGTACATCTTTTGTAGTTGTCCGGTACTGAGAAATTTTTGGGATGGTGTTCACAGGACCCTTGGTCGGATTTTCCAAACCCCCCTCCCCTGCACGCCGGCCTTCTTCCTGATCCATCTCTCGGAATTCCCACTCTGTGCCTACCATAAGTCTTCTTTACGCCATTTTGTCAATGCTGCCAGAGCCTGTATCCCAGCACTTTGGAAGCCGCCCCCCCCCCTTCTTTTTGCCAATTTTTTTGTTTTTGCATTTTTTTACTCCCTGCCTTGCAAAAGCCATTACTTTTTTATTTTCCCATTTACAGAGCCATTTAAAAACTTTTGCAGGACAGGATTTTTTTGCTAGGCAAGCTGTACTTTATAATGGCGCCATTTAACATTCTTTACAATTTACTGGGAAGTAGGAAAAAAATTCAGAATAGGAATTGGGAAAAAATGTAACTGTGCCATTTTCCTCTGAATTTTGTTTCTACAGTGTTAACTGTATAGAAAAAAATTACATATTCTCTATACGATTATGACAGTACCAAATTTATATCTTTTCACATTTTCATAAATCTAAAAATAATTACCGTATATACTTGAGTATAAGCCGACCTGAGTATAAGCCGACCCCCCTAATTGTACCACAAAAAACTGGGAAACTTATTGACTCGAGTATAAGCCTAGGGGGGGAAATGCAGCAGCTACTGGAAAATTTCAAAAATCAAAATGTTTTTTTGGTGCAGTAGTTGCTGGGTGCTGGGGAAGGGGAGGGGGTGTTTTGGTTGTCTGTCTGCCCCTTCCCTGAACTTGAGGACTGTTTTTTTCTTCCCCCACTTGGAATTCAGCCTGGCTGAATATAGGGTATCTGCAGTGCTCCTATTAACCCCTTCCTGATGGAACAGGAGCACTGCAGATACCCTATATTCAGTAGACCGGGCACTTTCAGACACAGGGATACCTAATGTGTTTGTGTTTCACAGTCATTTTCTACTTTTATATGTATTCTAGGGAAAGCAGTGATTTACAACTTTTATTTACTTTATTTTTTTATTATATTTTTTAAAGTTTCTTTTCTTTTTCCCCCCCGCTATTTTATGGGAGATTCTATACATGACTATTGCGGCTGGTCATAGACACCCCCCTCCCAAAAATTTTTTTTTTGCTTGACTCGAGTATAAGCCGAGGGGAGGCTTTTCAGCACAAAAACTGTGCTTAAAAATTCGGCTTATACTCAAGTATATACAGTAAACCTATGAGAGATACAACATTTTTGCACTGCTGTAAGGGTGTAAGGGCAGGTTCACATCTGCGCCCCGGTCTCCTCTTTCACATTTTTGTCTTCTGCCAACAGAAGATGGAAACCCAACAGACAGTGTCCACCTGTAAGGGCCTGTGAGCGTTTTGTGGTCTCCGACCCAAAACTTTTTTTTTTAACCAGACAAAGTCCTGCATGTCCGACTTTGTGTCCAGTTAAAAAAAAAAACAAAAAAACGGTTTGCCGCAGAGACCAGAAGAGGCCTCGCGATTTGTCCTGAAGACACTCCCTCCTCCCAACTAGGGCCTAATCTGGAGCGAAGTGTGCGTCTGAATGCCGATGCAGTGAGCCAGCTTTCAGTCGTGGCAACCCAGCTTTTGGACCGGACTTCCCCCCTGCACATTCCGATCTCACTACAGTATGGGGGGAGGGGCACAGCATAAGCTCCAGTCGGAAATGTACACAAGCAGGGAACAGAAAACCCTGCGTCTGCTTTTAAGGCAATTCACTCCTGATTGCTACAGGGGCCTGTTTGGGATGGTCAGGAGCCCGATCGGGCCCCTGACCAATGCATTTGCATTGGCAAAATGAGGATTAATAGTCAGCCTCGGAGTCCACTGGGGTATTCACCAGTTCCCCGGTGGGCCAGTCCGACCCTACTTATAATTTAATGTAAGTTGGAATATCAAGTGGCCATCCATGGTGAGATGTACTATCATATTGTTATTTGATCGCTCTGGCTTATCATGAGAAGTGCTCATAGTCTGTTCGTACTGCTCGTAGTCTGCTCATAATTACTGCTCCGTTTTCCTGTCTGCTTTCTCTCGGCCTAATTAGATTTTAACAAGTTCATGTAAACGCTATTGTGTAATTAGGCTATTTTAGCTTGATGATTCTGCGCTAGCTTATTTGTGGATTGTGGAAATCAATGGTTTATGATGCAATTCTCGGCAGAAGTAGCTATAAAGTAAGAAAACACCTGCAGAGCTGCATGTCCTTAATCTCCATTAGTGGTATGTTTAAAGAGGAACACCAAGCTGAGGCAGACTCATTAACTCACATTTGTACTCTGCTAACAAGATTTTTCCTTGTAGGTGTAACTTTATTTGTAAAATTATAACTACACAAACATGCTCTTATTAGGTACTAATGTATAAATGTGTAGGGGCTTGACAGAAAGGTTTAGATGCTTCCAGTTTCTGATGCAGTCAAAGCCAGAAGTGGATCCAGCGGAGAGGAGGTGGATATGTTATTTCTTTTTATGTCTCTTTCCTTTTGAAGTCACTCCTGGCTTTGGTTCATAAAGCTGCATTAAAAAGTACACCAAAAAGTGCATCAAATACTGAATGTACGATTACTGTCTAAACATTTTTTCTATTTTTTTATTGCATTTTTGTTGGGTTTTTCTCTACGGAATTTCTTCACTTATTAACTTTATAGGGAAAATACTTACATTCCCACAGCTAAAATAGACATTCAGCATTTTTCAAAAACGCATGCATTTTTGAAAATGTTGCCTTTCCACACATGGGGCCTTAGCCTATTAGCCTATGTGTCAGTCATATATCCTTTATATCCCTTTTTTGACTCCTAAACTTGTAACATGTTTATGCACGAATAATAAATGAAGATAATGCTACGTGGTATTAGGCCTCCTTTACACGACCATGTTCAGTGTACGGGTCAATGAAAACATAACGAATGACACAGGGATATCATTGGTGTTTGTCACTAACCCACGCATTGAAGTGAATGGAACAAATTGTAAATATAGACAGGTATAGAACATGCTCCATATTTTGTGGCTTTTCACTATGGGCCGAGACACAGCAGTAAAAACTACGACTGTGTGTGTGGGCCCATGGAAATGAATGTGTGGATCAAAAGTATGGTCATGTCAAGGAGGCCTTCAAGTTATTCAAATAATCAGAATTATTAAAACGTTTATATTATATTTTTGTATCTTATATGTACTGAGAATAAAATAATGTAACAAGTTGCTAGGCAACACAGGAAACTGACTATCATGGATTATTTTGAACAGTTTGTTCTGTGTTTATTAATAATTAAAGGGATTAATTCATTAAAACTGAATTTTTCTTCCTAACAGGTAGAAATAGCCTTAAGAAAGGCTATTCTTCTCCTACTTTTAGATGTCTTCTCCATGCCACTGTTCCGTAGATATCCCGTTTTTCATCAGTATGCAAATGAGTTTTCTCGCAGCACTGGGGGCGGTCCCCAGTGCTCAAACAGCACTGGGGGCATCCCCAATGCTGCGAGAGAAATCTCCAGTGAGATATCCCATGGCAGAGAGGTACCGTATTTTTCAGACTATAAGACGCATTGGACTATAAGACGCAGGTTTTAGAGAAGAAGAATAGGGAAAAAACAATTTCAAGCAAAAAATGGTAAAATATTTAATGTATGGGAGTTGTAGTTTTGCAACGGCTGCAAGGCCACATTGACAGGTGACCCTGCAGCTGTATGGGGATGTGTAGGCCGTTTTTTTGTGGGGCTAGATGTACTTTTTAGTTATACCATTTTGGGAAATTTGATGGTAAAAAATAATAAAATTTTAGGATATCTTTAACCCCTTCCCGCCGATGACACTTTTTGACTTCCTGACCAAGCTCGATTTTTCAAAACGGACATGTGTCACTTTATGTGGCAATAACTTTGGAATGCTTTAACTTACCAAAGTGATTTTGAGAATGTTTTTTCGTAACACATTGTACTTTATGTTAGTAGTAAATTTTGGTTGATATGTTTTGTGTTTAATTATGAAAAAATAGGAAATTTGGTGGAAATTTTGAAAAATATGCATTTTATAAAGTTTGAAATGATGTGCATTGCATACAGATAGTCAGACCGCCAAAATTATATCCTAAATCTCATGTCCCAGATCTCTGCTTATGTCGGCATCAAATTTTAGTCACGCTTATATTTTTTATGGACATTATAAGGTTTACAAGTGAAACAACAATATTCAAAATTTTCAAGAAATTTCCAAAACCCATTTTTTAAGGGACTAATCCAGTTATGAAGAGGTTTTGAAAGACCCTTGTATTAAACCCCCCATAAATCACCCCATTTTTAAAACTGCACCCCTTAAATAAGCCAAAACAACATATACTTAGTATTTCAAACCTATAAGTGCTTAACAGGAATTAAGACAAAATGGAGGTGAAATTTACACATTTGATTTTATTTTACTAATATTTTCGTTTAGCCCTAGAATTTGCACATTCGCAAGGGGTTATCTGCAGATCTCTGCTTAACTAGAAGCTGTCATCCTGTGTAGACGCATCTCAGGGCATCTCAGGGGTTAACATCCGCGATCGGACCCGGTTCCGACCACGGGTGTTACAGGGCATTGTCAGTCATAACATACGGCTGACACTCGTAGGGCATGGTACGCACACAGGTTCTGTGTACGCACCATGCAGCCGCCGTAGTACTACGGCGGTTTGCGGGAAGTCCTTCCCGGCAGCGCCGTACTATTATGTCGGATGTCGGGAAGGGGTTAAAATATCTCTGTTCTTTAAATCTGGTATGTAAAATTACTTCTTGGGTAGAAAAGTTCCTGCAATAATTTCTCATTTATATTGACTGAACTGAATATTTGTTAGGCTAAGGCCCCAAGTGAGTTGCAGCTAAAAAACGGTGAGGAAAAAAAGTACTGCAAAAATGCGTTTTGTTGTTCTGTAGCATTTTTCATTGAGGTTTTGCTCTTTTTTTTCTCTGTTTTTTTTTCTTCTCCTATTCAATATATGAAGAACACTTGTGATTCCGCCTCTGATATGTTTCAAATTTCAAAAAGCAAGTATTTTTAAAAACAAAGATTTTCTATGGTAATTCTGTTTGAGTCAGTTAGATAGTCAGCTTTTTCTTCCAAGTTTTGTTCTGAATTCAGGTAGTGTTTGATGTTTGCTGCATCTTAGTTCGATCCATACATCCTTGGTTAATAGTATGTAATAGGTGATTGTATTTCCATGGTGTGTCTTACAACTGATGAATTGAGGCCTTTATATAGCTGGAAAGTTTTGTAACATTGTTAGAGATGTAGATTCAGAAAGTGAGACAGGTTTCTGGTGGTGGAATATATTTCTGATATAATAGGGCAACATAGTTGGTTGGTTATGAATTTATGGATTGGGGAAGGTGATTAAAAAGTAAACAATTCAATGGTTGGAATATACGTGGACATGGTTCACTCCTGGATGACAAAGTATTCCTATTTATCCAGTGTCCTGATAATGATATTGGATTTAAGTGGTCACTAACTTTTCTAACATCTTATTCTCTTTTATTAGAATACCTGTTTATGAACCAAAATTTAATGCATTTTATTTAAAACTACACTGTTTTCTGTATGGAGTGTTTTTCATTGTGTTTTTATGCATTCTTCTCTGTAGTTTTATTTCTATTATTAAATCTGTAGGGAAAATTGCACTTCCATAGCTTAAAATAACATGCCACATTTTTAAAAAATGTATACATTTTTGAAAATACACCTTTTCTGCAGTGCTTTTTCCCCATATTTTGTGCATGGGAATAGCCTTTATCTCATTCACTTGCAATCAGTACTGAGAGATACAAGTTATAATAGGATTGCTATGTGCACTGTTATGAGAACACTTAAAATAATGGGCTGCAGTATGAAGCACTGCAAGCCTATAATTGAAGTGGGTTAGTCACAAAGGGGTTAAAGTTACTACTCCTAGTTTGCTGCTCACTCCCTGTTATTAGGGAAAGTCTGTCTTTAGAGACCAAGAAGCTCAAGACTAAACAAAGGAAATGGAGGGGAGAAGCAGATGTCATTTCACAGACTGCCTCTTCTCATGTTTACACACATGTGTAAACAACTACTTCCACACATGTCAGACAATATGCTTCTGTTATTGCTGTTAATAAGTTAGTCATAGACAGCAAGCAACTTTCCTTACTCTGCTCAGATCTCTCTATTTCTGTGTCAGGAATATTCCAATTATTATTTTACAATGCATTGTATTAGTTATCAAACTCCCTGAGGTTCAAGATCTCTAGGGGGTCTTATAATTACGGTAAAAAAAAGGAAAAAAAAAAGAGAAATAAAAATTCAAATGACCCTCCTTTCCCTAGAACACATATAACAGTACAAAGATAAAGTAAAACTCATACACATTGGGAATACCTGTGTTTGAAAATACCAGGTCTACAAACTTCTAAAAAATGTTTTACCATATGATGAACGTTATATTGGAAAACAAAAATGAAAATAGCCAAACCAAAAGTTCTTTCGCTGTTTCACCTCTCATAAAAATGTGGATAAAAAGGGATCAAAACAATAGACATTCCCCAATTTGATATAAATAAAAAAAAAAAAAATCTGTCCTTGCATAAAAGATGACTTATGCATCCATGTACATGGAAATGTAAAAAAAGTTATGGGTGTCAGAATATGGAGACCAAGATTATTCTGTGGATTTTTTAAATGGGTTAAAATATAAAATTGATATAATCATACTGACCCATTGAATACAGGTGACATGTCAATTTGGCTGTACAGTGAACTCTGTAATAATGCCCATAAGAAATTTGTGCAAACAGTTTTTCTCCGATTCAAACCCATTTGATTTTTTTTTTCCAGTTTTCCACTATATCAGGCTATTAAATGGTTCCACTACAAAGTACTGTTTGGCCCATAAAAATTAAGCCCTCAGGCTATGCGAAAAAAAAGTTAGAGTCTTTTGAAGGTGGATAGTCAAAAGTGAAAATAAAAAAAAAGGTCTGCACTGGAAAGGGGTTAAGATCATTCTGTACCAAATATAAGAATTTTTAAACAATATTTATCTGTTTTTATTGGATTAAAAAAGAAAGGTGGAGCATACCCATTCTCTAGCGGAGAGATTATCACATGCATACTAAAAAGATGCTCACTGTAAGTACTCTACAATAAATATATAAACACATACATACATAAATAGTAATAATAATACTTATATTTCTACTACAGCTTTAGTACAATAAGACCTGGAGAAGAAGGAGACTATGACAACTGGGGTCATGCATTACTTTCAGCGCCATAGTGGCAAGGTAAGAAATATTCAAGTAATTGGTCTTGATTAGAACTTGATGAATCCTAGAGGAGGTGAGAGATGAGCGAGTACTGTTCGGATCAGCCGATCCGAACAGCACGCTCGCATAGAAATGAATGGACGTAGCCGGCACGCGGGGGGTTAAGCGGCCGGCTGCCGTCAAAGCGAAAGTACCAGGTGCATCCATTCATTTCTATGGTGCGTGCTGTTTGGATCGGCTGATCCGAACAGTACTCGCTCATCTCTAGTGGTGATGCCTTGAGTTTCCTATTTATACAGGATCCAGATGGATTTTTAGACTGAGGCCCCATTTTGTGAAAAGTACCTGAAAAGTGGATGAGATCCTGGCTGATTGTAAGAAAAATATATGAAGCAGAAATGCTACCATGTCATACCTAGAGATTTGTTGGCATTTTATAGGTATAATGGGGACAGAAAGTCCTTTCTGTGAAAAATGCTGCGGTAAAAAAAAAGTGATGTGTTTTCACCGCAGTCTTTTCCGCAGTGTATTTTTATGCCTTGGGCCGTAGCCTTAATCATTTTTCCCAGGTCACCGCTGTGGCCCAATCACAGGTCTCAGCACTGAGCCCGAGCTGATGAAGTCACCAGGAAAGCGAGGAGGCACAAATGAGGTAAGGGAAGGTGAGTATGAATGTTTTTAAATTTTTATCATCTTCCTGGGCCTGCACCTATTATACTCTGGGATCTAAAGAGACGCCATAGTATAATACGGCAGCCATTTTAGTTTGTCAATGTGGAATCTCCATTTTATTGTTTCATAAACAAAACAAACAATTTAGAATATTTGGGATGAACCCGGCTTGGTATGAACTGATGACCCATCTCTAGTAAGGAACAAAGTAGGAAATGCTTTACATGAAGTGACAAATAGTATGTTTAGACATACCTTAGACTACCTATTTTTTATTTATAATTTTACATATAATCGTCACACATACCGTAGTTTAATAGGAGATTTAATAATTACCTTATGGAAGTGTCATTTTCATACAATATTAATAAAGTTCTACATACAGCATTGTTTTACCTGATAGAAATATTGGGCATCAGAACCTGGAGAAAGATCAACCATATAGTTAGTGGTGCGCACAACATGTAATTGAGCTCTGCGATTTAACCACTAGACTGAACCTTCCCTGTTCCAGGACTCCACATACAGTCTATATATGCTCTGTGAAGTATATTTTACAAGTCAATGTTTGCTTAGAACACGCCGCTGAGAAAGATGTAGTGTACTGGAACATGGAATTAAAGGCTGATATCCAACAGAAACACCACGCCATGTTTTCTCTTAAGTAAAAAGAAAAAAGTTCCTTAAAACATTTTGGGTGAATGTGTAATGTGTTTCCAGACCTCAATGACATCACAGTTATTAGTTTATGCTTCTGATTGTGAAGCGTACAGACGACTTAGAGCTCTAATGTATCAGGTTAGGCATGAACATGACATGAGAAGCTTAAATGAGCCACCCAGTGACTTTTTTCAGGACTGGCTGGACTGTCTCTTGGTGGTTTAATGTATTCTGAAGAACTTATGGAGAAACTGTAGCTTTGTGGAGCCATTTTTTTTTGGCAGCATTGTAGATATTTTGTATAGGACATGATTGTCTCTTATGGAGGCATCTGTGTCAATAAAAAAAGGGAAATTGGCAAAGGCATGTTATCTCCAAAGCTTAGAAGATATGGAGACTTATGGTGCACATACACATTAGGCCAAGGGTCTCAAACATTCAATCATGTTCAATCATGTGAAAGGTCTTTGTCCTACTATAATATATCAATAGCATCTAAAATACTGTATGTCCGGCTGCATTAGCGCAACTGTCATTTTAGTGGAAGTCAATTTTTTTCATTTCATTTCTAAAATACATATTTTGTAGATATGAAAAGATTATCTTTAGCTACAGCACTGTATTGACTACTAGGGGGTTTGCAGAGGAAGGGGGCTCACTCTGCTTCTCCATAGGTACCCACCCCCCATATTGCGATTGCAAGCATGTAATGGTTTTTATATTAGCCTGTGTCAGTTTTTCATCACTCAGACATTCATGTATTAGTATACTAGATATATCAGTCGCTAACAACTGGCTGGGTTAGAGACCTTTGGTGAGGATCTTGGGGTACTGCATTGATGAGGAACATCTACCCCAAAGCAACTGTCTGCATATGAGTGTCTGGTTTAGCACACATCCTAGTCACATTGCAAAGACTGTTAAAGGGTCAGACTTTGACTTCCCTTTATTTTTATAATTGCGTATTTATAAAGCATTGTATGATTAAAATATCAATAAAGGGGTTTTCTCATTAATATAATCATATTTCAGTTTCTAGTCAATTAACCCCTTGCCGCATAAAGCAATTTTCAATTTTAGTTTTTGACTCCCTGTCTTTCTGTTCAATGAACCCTACAAGGGCTTCATTTTTACAGGACAAATTGTATTTCATAGTGGTAACATTTCATATTCCGTATGATGTACTGGGGAGGAATTGGAGAAAAAGTGCAATTGTGCAACTTTATTACGGGCTTTGTTTTTTTTTTACAGTGATCACTGCAGTCAAAATAAAGTCACCTGTATTCCATGGGTTAGTATGATTTTGGTGATAATAAAAAAAAAAATCCAAAACTTTGCAGATATAAAAATTTCTTGAAATTGCCATATTCTGTCACCCTTAACTTTTTTTTAGATTTCTGTGCATGGGAATGCATAGGGTGTCTGTTTTTTTACCGGGTCAGATGTACTTTATTTACACCAAATTGGGAAATGTCCATTGCTTTGATTGCTTTTTATCCGTATGGAAAAAATATTTATACAATTTTGTAGACCAGGCGTTTTCAGGCACAGGGATACATAATGTGTATGTGTTTCACTTTTTTATGTTTTATATTTATTATCATTTTTTTAATATTATTATTATTTACTTTTTTGTTTAAGCATCTTGAATCCAAGGGAGTCGGATCACTGGTACAATACATTATAATTCTAATGCATTGCAATGTACTGTAAAATAACGGCACATCTATTACAGGTTGCATAATGCAGTCTGTAATAGACGCTAATGTCTGGGAGCCTTCAGTCTCATTCTGGGGGTGGCTCAAAATAGTGCCTTGGTCAGCTTTCAGGTTATTGTCCACTATTAGTGACTGAAGGCATTACCGTTGGATCTTCAATTTATAATACAACAGAGATCAGGCAGCTATGACAGCTGCTCAACTCCTGTTAGGAAAGGGTTACAAGTTAAAAAAAAATCCAAATTTTTCAGATTTTCTGTAACCATCTTAGTGACAGTCTTCTGCTACAGGATAAGATGAATACAGGATCTTTCTATAGTCTTGGGCTCAATTATTGTGGCCAGGTTATCTTGTCATACATGTAGTGTACCTGTCCACAATAAGGAAATCATGGCTGGGGTTCTGGCAAGTTCCAAACCATACAAAATTCCTGCATTCATACTTGTATCTATTGGCAAACGATGAAGACAACAAACTATCACTACTAAGAAGATTAGAGGAAATCTTTAATAACTGCACATTTTTTAGTTATTTATATTTGCAACAATATTTAGCATTTATATGTCTAAATATAACTGTGGTTATGTTCTTGAGAAACCCCCTTTAATTTTGAGAATTTACTAACATTCTGAGTTAAAATTTTATGAGGGTAATACAACTGTGCTATATATATGCCATTTTCTTGTCTTTATATCAAAACTCTCTATATATGCCTGGTTTAAATATATAGGTATACATATGGAAATTCCATCCCCAATACATCCTGGTAATGTGGGTTATACAGACAGTGGTTTAAGAAACCAGCACACAATCAGACCACCCTCTGTGAAGCTTGCTATTCTACTTACCTACAACCACAGTAGTTTTTTATACAGCTCTGTAATTTAAGTAGACTATATCAATGTACATGTTTATGTATGTAAAATGCTGTGGCCTGTTAAAAGTCATAGTAAAATTTATGGATTAGTTAGAATGCTGACTATGAACTATGCCTTTCCTTTATGAGGAAGCCAAAATGTTAGCGTTCATGTATCTTTTAATAGAATATAGTGTAAATTTGCCTAAAATTTCAACTAAACAGATACCGAATCTTGTTACCAATACTGCCTGTAACTAAACATTTCACCTACTTTACAGCAGACTTTAATGTTTATAGTACAATTTTCGATTTAGGCCAATATAGGTCAAGTATTATGAAAAAGTGCATTGGGCAGAAAAAAGTTTACAACCACAAATCCAAAGCAAAAAAAAAAAAAATATATATATAAACCACCACTATAACTGTATATGATGTAAAGCAAGCATAGAAAGTAGGAATGATTGTTTATTGTCAATGTCTGGCTACCCCAAAGAACTTAAAAAAGAAGGGAAGGGGTGAACATATCTCAATGTTTACTTACTACTGATACTCCTTAATAAGGCTAAGACTTCATGCAGTGGGCTGTAGCAAAAAAGCAATGCAGGAAAATCTGCTGCGGCAACGCATTGCAGTTTTTCTCATAGAAACCTCTACGGACTTTCTGCTTCCATTACACCTATAGTGAAGCCGCCAGTGCTTCCATAAGTATAATTGACATGCTGCGGTTTCCAAAACCGCAACAGTTTTGGAAATCACAGCATTTCTGCTGAGCATATGTGAAGGCTCCCCAGCCTGTCATTCAATACGTTCTATTGAAGGCTACTCTATGTATCCTGCAATAGAACTGCCAGATGTTTGTAATGCATTGTAATGCATGGCATTAGTAATCAGGTCGCCTGAGGTTCAAGACGCCTAGGGAGTCTAATGCAATATATATTTATATAATATATATAATATATATTTAAGTACTAAAAATTCAAATCTCCCCCTCTTTGCCTAGAACACATTTAAAAGTACTTAAATACTGTGGAACATATACACATTAGGTATCCCTGTGTCTAAAAATGCCCGGTCTGCAAATCTACAAAAATATTTTTCTTGTACGGTAAACATTGAATCGGGAAAAAAAGTCAAAAGTGCCAAACCAACGTCTTTTTTGCCTCTGATAAAAATTTGAATAAAAAGTGATCAAAGCAATAGCAATTCCCCAAAATGATAAATAAAAATTAGACTTGGTCCCTCAAAAAAAGATGCCCTATGTATCCCCGTACATGAAAGTATAAAAAAAGTTACAGGTGTCAGAATATGGTGACTTTTAGGGAAAAAAAATTGGGCACAGTTTTGGATTTTTGTTAAGGGGTTAAAATGTAAATAAAACTATATAAATTTGTTATCCCCAGAATGGTACCCAAACATAGAATACAGGTGGCATGTCATTTTGGCTGCACAGTGAATGCTGTAAAAATGAAGCCTGTAAGAAAGTTGCACAAATGCACTTTTTCTTCAAATAAACCCCATTCTGAATTTTTTTCCAGCTTCCCAGTACATTGTACAGAATAATTAATGGTAACATCATGAAGAACAATTAGTCCCACAAACATTAAGACCTCATATGGCTCTGAGAGCAGAAAAATAAAACAAAACTTATAGCGTTTAGAAGGAGGGGGGAGTCAAAAGTGAAAAACAAAAATAAAAAAATGCCCGTCATGGGAAGAAGTTAAATAGCAGATGCAGTCATCAACAGCCAATGGGACAACAGGAGTTGCACATGCTGGGAGTCTAGCATAGAAAAGATTGGGGGGACATGGAAAATATGATCAGGGTAATACATCTCAGTAGATCATGCAGTGCACTGGGGAAGGCACTTGTAAAAGTCAACGTGTCTGAAAGGATTGTGGGAGGTCCAGGAGATGGGGTAATAGGCATATATCTGAAAGGGGGCTCAGATGGAGGGGGAAGTATATTGAGGCAAAGTGTTTGAGGGGATTATGAGAGACCTGAGAGAAGGGGCTTCTTCAAAACTTTCCCATACCTAGGGTTCCAGGTCTACAAAACACCAGAACTTTGTGCTGCAATGTAGTGATTAAAACACCAATATAAATCAGACAACAAAACATGTAAAATTGTAATACATATACCATTTTAATAGTTATCTGAAAAATACATAAAGAACACAAATATCTTGTCTCACAACCAACACAGTATAAAAAAACTTCCCACTGTGTATCAAACCTCCCAGCCCCACAAACATATATTTCACAACTGCCTGCAGTATATAATACATAATAATACATACTGATATCAAAAATACATCTTACATAGCTTGACAGCATATAACAATGAGTATAAAGGGGTGTGGGAGGGGGGAGTTATACCAACCACAGGGATAAGGCCGTGTTTTGCCCAGTGACTTTTGATTCAGTAACTTTAGATAAAGTGCACCTAGAAAGCAACTGTAACTTTTTTTCTTTCAATTGTTTTTGCTGTACATATGTTTATTAAGATGAAATCCATTGGTGACAATCAGTGCTTAAATTGGAAATTTTTTTTAGGGGAATTCTGAAATAACGGCTTTCCCTGGATAAAAACTCACCCCCCAAAGCAACCACGCCCCCCCCCCCGACATGCGTATTCCTGCACATACTATTATACCTAATATCGGCATAAATTATGCCCCATAGTGGCCCCTGCACACAGTATTATATGCCCCCAAGCAGCCCCTGCACATAGTATTATAGTCCCCCAAGTGGCCCCTGCACACAGTATTATATGCCTCCAAGCAGCCCCTGCACATAGTGTTATATTACCCCAAGTGGCCCCTGCACACAGTATTATATGCCCCCAAGTGGCCCCTGCACACAGTATTATATGCCCCCAAGTGGCCCCTGCACATAGTGTTATATTCCCCCAAGTGGCCCCTGCACACAGTATTATATGCCCCCAAGTGGCCCCTGCACACAGTATTATATGCCCTCAAGTGGCCCCTGCACACAGTATTATATGCCCCCAAGTGGCCCCTGCACATAGTGTTATATTCCCCCAAGTGGCCCCTGCACACAGTATTATATGCCCCCAAGTGACCCCTGCACACAGTATTATATGCATTCCGGCACTATTAAAGCACTGGTGAAAATGTAATTCAGTACATATCTTATGCAATGTATGCTTTCCGGGAACAGCCATTTGAGGGGGCATATTGTTGTGCAGGGTAAGAGAATTGAAAGCCCAGATTCTAGATCTAAATGAGTAACTCTCAACACTGTGTGTAATTGACAACATGGGGAAAAGTTTGCTGCTCACTGAGTGGGTAAGCATGGAGGTTTAAGATGGACAGACATAGAGCAGGGCAACTGTTAGGAAGAAGGGTAGAGGGAAGAGTGTCAGGAAGGCTAGATTAGAGAGACATCAGCTCAGGTATAGCGCAGCTGCATTAGGACACTTCCTCTAGCATCCATGGGACTATCTGTTCCAGTAAGAGGGGAAATGGAGTGGCCGGACAGGTGCTGGTAGGGGGAAACTCAATTATTAGGGATATACAGTCCTATGAAAAAGTTTGGGCACCCCTATTAATCTTAATCATTTTCAGTTCTGAATATTTTGGTGTTTGCAGCAGCCATTTCAGTTTGATATATCTAATAACTGATGGACACAGTAATATTTCAGGATTGAAATGAGGTTTATTGTACTAACAGAAAATGTACAATATGCATTAAACCAAAATTTGACCGGTGCAAAAATTTTGGTACCCTTATCATTTCATTGATTTGAATACTCCTAACTACTTTTTACTGACCTACTGAAGCACAAAATTGGTTTTGTAACCTCACTGAGCTTTGAACTTCATAGCCAGGTGTATCCAATCATGAGAAAAGGTATTTAAGGTGGCCAATTGCAAGTTGTTCTACTATTTGAATCTCCTCTGAAGAGTGGCATCATGGGCTACTCAAAACAACTCTCAAATGATCTGAAAACAAAGATTGTTCAACATAGTTGTTCAGGGGAAGGATACAAAAAGTTGTCTCAGAGATTTAACCTGTCAGTTTCCACTGTGAGGAACATAGTAAGGAAATGGAAGACCACAGGGACAGTTCTTGTTAAGCCCAGAAGTGGCAAGCCAAGAAAAATATCAGAAAGGCAGAGAAGAAGAATGGTGAGAACAGTCAAGGACAATCCACAGACCACCTCCAAAGAGCTGCAGCATCATCTTGCTGCAGATGGTGTCACTGTGCATCGGTCAACAATACAGCGCACTTTGCACAAGGCGAAGCTGTATGGGAGAGTGATGAGAAAGAAGTCACTTCTGCAAGCACGCCACAAACAGAGTCGCCTGAGGTATGCAGAAGCACATTTGGACAAGCCAGCTTCATTTTGAAAGAAGGTCCTGTGGACTGATGAAACAAAGATTGAGTTGTTTGGTCATACAAAAAGGCGTTATGCATGGCGTCCAAAAAAACCAGCATTCCAAGAAAAACACTTGCTACCCACTGTAAAATTTGGTGGAGGTTCCATCATGCTTTGGGGCTGTGTGGCCAATGCCGGCACCAGGAATCTTGTTAAAGTTGAGGGTCGCATGGATTCCACTCAGTATCAGCAGATTCTTGAGAATAATGTTCAAGAATCAGTGACGAAGTTGAAGTTACGCCGGGGATGGATATTTCAGCAAGACAATGATCTAAAACACCGCTCCAAAGCGACTCAGGCATTCATGCAGAGGAACAATTACAATGTTCTGGAATGGCTATCCCAGTCCCCAGACCTGAATATCATTGAACATCTGTGGGATGATTTGAAGCGGGCTGTCCATGCTCGGCGACCATCAAACTTAACTGAACTTGAATTGTTTTGTAAAGAGGAAGGGTCCAAAATCCCTTCATCCAGGATCCAGGAACTGATTAAAAGCTACAGGAAGCGACTAGAGGCAAAAGGAGGATCTAATAAATATTAATGTCACTTTTCTGTTGGGGTGCCCATACTTTTGCACTGGTCAAATTTTGGTTTAATGCATATTACACATTTTCTGTTAGTACAATAAACCTCATTTCAATCCTGAAATATTACTGTGTCCATCAGTTATTAGATATATCAAACTGAAATGGCTGTTGCAAACACCAAAATATTTAGAACTAAGATTAATAGGGGTGCCCAAACTTTTTCATAGGACTGAACATGCAGCATCCCAGCAGGAGGTACTAAACGTTTTGTGATTGTCATTTGTACCTGCAGGTTGTCTTGCTTGTCTTGTCTTTTATATGTCTATGGTAAATGCAAAATGTGTGCCATGTATCTGTGTAAAATGCACTTTACTATAATTTGATAAATGCTGTATTACCTCATGACCTTTCACAGGCCCCTGAAGAAAGGGTTTATATTCTCTGGTAGCTGTTGCCAAGGTTAGTCCAGGATTAGCTCAAGTCCAGTGTCCAGATCCAAATCAAGGTTATCTAACTGCAGAGAGCAGTATTCAGAGCCCAGCAACCATCTTGCATACTCCCTCCTGAGTGGCACAACAGGAGAACTCATCCTAGAAACTAAAGAACCAAGCCAACTTATTCCAGGTATATCCGGAGTCAGTCTCAGAGTTAGTGAGAGAACTTGAGGTGTCACCGAGTGGCATCTGTGTCCATTCTATTAGGATCTACAGAGTTACCCGACAGGAGTATTCCCTATCAGGACTCATAGCCCCACTACAGTCCCCTACCTGCTGAGTTAGGGAGTGGTACGAGAGGAGGAGAGGAGAAAAGTACGGCTAGTACTGCAGAGTCTTAATTACCCTTTGGCTAGTCTCTTAAAGTCTAAGAACTATATGCTGAATGCTATGATCCATCTTGCAAGGCTTCTGGTGAATCTGTTAGCGCTGTTGAATAAAAAGTTATTTGGTTTACCCCTTCAATCCTGGACTCCTGAGTCGTTGCCTGCATCACCATCAGGGCAGCTCTGGTACATCACGGCTCAGTACTGAGAGGTCCCCTTTCCAACAAGGAGCGCCCCGAGGGAGAACAAGGACTCTACCGCATCCAACAGGTAAAACTGCAGGACCCCCATATGGCTGCATGGCTCTGGAGAGGGTTCAAAGTGTGTGAGTACCGTACCAGGCCTAGAAGGCGACACAGCCCGTGTCGTCTTGATCCACACTCTCTGATCTCCTCCACCAGATTGCTAAATACATAGGGCAATCTGTGATCTGGGAATACTGAACAGTTTGCTGTATTCCAGTTACTTGGGTTTGACTTATTGTGGCTTATTACTGGGAGGGGCTGATTCATAACCTAGCGGCCATAGTGTACATGGGCACTAATGACAAAGTTAGAGGTAGATGGAAGGTCCTAAAATGATTTTACGGATTTGGCATGAAGCTTAAGGCTAGTATTTTCAGGAATACTACCTGTACCACCGGCCACACAGGAGAGGCAGCTGGAGATTAGGAAGGTAAATAAGTGGATCAAGAATTGGTGTAGGAAAAAGGGATTTGGGTTCTTGGAGATCTGGGTTGACTTCTGTGTTGGCTACAAGCCCTTCAGTAGGGATGGGCTGCACCTCAATGGGGAGGTGCATGTGCTGGGAGAGAAAATGGATAGAAGTCTTAAGGAGCATTTAAGCTAGAGACTGGGGAGGGCATAAAAAGTATAGAATGGGAAGATAGTGTAGAGATGCACAGGGGCTTAATCATGGAAAGTGGGGGTGGAACAGAGGGAGTTAAAACAGCTAGTAAGAAAATGCAGAATAGTGGTAAAGTAAAACAACTAAAGTGCTTGTATGCTAATGCCAGAAGCATCAACAAGGCTGAGGAATTGGAAGAAATAATGTTGGAAGAGAGATATGTTGTCATGGGGATAAGCAAGTATTGTAGAAGAAAGAGAACAGTTACTATTGGACCAAATAAAGGAGTCAGCTAAAAATAATGAGTTTATAATTATGGGGACTTTAACTATCTCAAGGCTAATCTATTAACCCTGTCCCGACATCCGTACTATTACGGCGGATACTGGGTGTTTAACTATGGCTGCTGCTCTGAAGCCAGGCAGCCGCCATAGCTGCCGGTTGTCTATTGTTTTATACAGTAGACACCAAGCGCCAATGCTGAAGATTAGTGCTTACACCAATCGTGGGCATTAGCCCCTCCAGTGCCTCAGTCAAATCAGACCAAGCAGCCATCTTCCCGGCGATCGCCGACACCAATGTAATTAGGGGATGTATGGATCGGAGTATAAAGACAGGTTATCAAAACATGGGGCTGTTCCGTTTGGAATAAAGACAGCTTGGGGGGACCTAGTTACAATGTACAAATATATGAATGGACAATAAAGAGATCTTTGCAATGATCGCTTTACAGCTAGGCCTATTATTGTGACAAGGGGGCATCCTTTACATTTACAGGAAACAAGTTAGTCCCATAGTCATCGGTGGGGCTTCTTCTTCTGCTGATCTTCATATGATGACCTATTATAGGTCATCAATTTATAAACCTGGAGAACCCCTTTAAACTAATTAACCTCTTTAACCCCTTAAGGACCCGGCCATTTTTTGGTTTCGCATTTTTTCGTTTTTCCCTCCTCACATTTCAAGAGCCATAACTTTTTCATTTTTCAGTTCACAGAGTCACATGATGGCTTATTGTTTGCGGGACAAATTGTACTTTGTAATGGCATCATTCAATATGCTGTGCAATGTACTGGGAAGCTGGAAAAAAATTCAGAATGAGGTGCAATTGGAGAAAAAATGCATTTGCGCCATTTTCTTATGGGTTTAATTTTTACAGCATTCACTGTTTGGTACAAATGACATGTTACCTGTGTTCTACGTGTCAGTACGAACGCGGTGATACCAAATTTATATAGTATTTGAAATGTTTTGATACTTTTAAAAAAATGATAAACTTTGCAAAATAGAAAAAAATTTTTGTGTCATCATGTTCTAACACCTGTAACTTTTTCATATTTCCATGTATGATGCTGGTTGTGGTGTCTTTTTATGCGGGACAAGATGACGTTTCTATTGATACCATTTGGGGAAAGATCTGATGGTTTGATCACTTTTTATTCAATTTTTTTATAGGAGGCAAAGTGTTGAAAAAAACGCTTTTTGGCGGTTTTTATTTTTTTTGCCGCTACGCCGTTCGCAGTACGGGATAAATGTTTTAATATTCTAATAGTTCGGGCATTTTGGAGCGCAGGGATACCTAATATGTTTATGTTTAATGTTCTTTAATTACTTTTATAGCTAATCTAGGGAAAGGGGGGTGATTTGAACTTTTATATTTTTTTTATTTTTTTAATACTTTTAAAAACTTTTTTTTTTCTTCTGTTACATTTATGATCAGACCCCTTAGGTACCTTGAAACCTAGGGAGTCTGATTGCTCATACTATTCACTGCAATACTACAGTACTGCAGTGAATAGCAGAATCGCAGCACTTCTATTAGATGATGCCTCTGGCATCGTCTAATAGATCTAGTGCAGAGACAAGCCTGGAAGCCTTCAATAGGCTTCCGGCTGTCATAGCAACCGATCACCACCCTCATGTGACGTTCAGGAGGGCGGCGATCGGCGAAACATGGCGGCGCCCATGCCGCCGGTGCCGTTTACACACTGCGGTCACGTTTGACCGCAGTGTGTAAAGGGTTAACAGCAGCGATCGGCTTGGGCACCGACCGCTGCTGTTATTGGCAGGTCCTGGCTGTATGATACAGCCGGCATCTGCCGTGTATGGAGCGAGCTCAGCGTGTGAGCTCGCTCCATACATCCCCATGCGACCCATGACGTACAGTTACGTCAAGGGTCGCTAAGGGGTTAAATTACTTCCTGGCTGTGTAAAGCTTTTCCATACAATGTAAAGGTGTCCTATACATTAGACAGGCTGGGCGGTGCCAAAGATGGACTAAATGCTGTAATAATAAATTTTTAATTCTAAACTAAATTTAAAATTCCCCTTCATCTTAATGATTGAAAGGGTTAAAGCATAACTAAACTTTCAAATAACTTTTGATTTTCTGGCAGTGTTTGTGTCATTAATAACTTTTGCAATATACTTTATTAACCCATTGTGGATAATTTCTGTGAAATCCTGCATTTTTTTTCACTCTTTCCCTTGTTTCTGTACTAAGAGCTCTCACTGAATGCTCCTGTGTATGGGTGTAGAGAAGATGAGGGTAGCGGAAAGTCACTTCAAACAGTTATATCTTGCACATTGTAAAATGTACAAACTAGAGATGAGCGAGTAGTACTCGATCGAGTAGGTATTCAATTGAATACTACGGTATTCAAAATACTCGTACTCGATCGAGCACCACTTGCTGTTCGAATGTAAAAGTTCGATGCAGAACCAGCATTGATTGGCCGAATGCTATACAGTCGGCCAATCAACGCTGGTTCTTCTCCTACTTTTAGAAGTCTTCTCCGTGCAGCTTCCCCGTGGCGTCTTCCAGCTCTTCATTCACTCTGCCAGGCATCAGGCCTGGGCAAAGCCGTCTGCGCATGTCCACTTGTAGTGCGGGTATGCGTACTCGGCTCTGCCCAGGACCGATGCCTGGCAGAGTGAATGAAGAGCCGGAAGACGCCGCGGGGACGCTGCAAGGAGAAGACTGCTCGGAGGATCCAGCCCGACCCTCACTCGTGAACTTGGTAAGTATAATTTGATCGAACGTTGCCTACCCCTGAAACGAGCATTTCCCTCACACAGACTATAATAGGATTCGATATTCGATTTGAGTAGTCGAATATTGAGGGGCTACTCGAAACGAATATCGAACCTCGAACATTTTACTGTTCGCTCATCTCTAGTACAAACCCAATGAACCTAATCTTGTTCTTTGTCTAGGTTGCAAGAGACCCCTGCATTCAGATGGTATGGTATGTTGGTGTGCACTGTATAAAATAGCATCAAGGTACTCCCTCCATCGAAATATTTGCCGTAGATCATATGCAGCCTTTTGACAATCCGACCAGTAGGTGCAGTTTATGTGCAAGCACAAAAACTGACCCTTCGGAATTCCCTTCCATAGGGAATTAGGATGTCAACTCTGCCAGTTTTCCTGGCAACACTTCAACTTCTTGTCAAACCCAAGAATCAGCAGCGTTTGATGAACAGCCTGGTCCTTCAGAGAGCTCTGAGTCATCTCTGGCTGTGGATATTTACTCCCAGGGCCATATTTATTTGAACTGTACCGGTATTGAGGATTCAGTAAAGATATTTGGAAAGTTATCTGCAACACTTCCCTGAGGACTATAAACTTCCTAGTAGAAATGGCGAATCAGTATGTACTGAGCTCAGTTCGACCTGAAAATTCCAAATTGTTCAGTTTTTACAAAATTGAACAAATAGAGATTCATCTTGGGTGAATTAAAATGGCTATCACATCATATTTTGCGGTCTCTTCAGTCCCTAGGGTATAATAGGGGAGCTGAAAAAAAAATGTGAAAAATATTTATACTCACCTTCCCTTACCTCTTTTGGGTGTCCTTGTAACAAGGGCTGTTTTAACACAGTGGTGGGCCCTGTGCAAACATTTCATAGTGGCCCCATTCAATATTCCCCTTATACTGTCCCTCACCAGGTTGCCCCATGCAAAATAATGCCCCCCACCCCCCTGAGCAGTGAGGAACATCCCCCAGTACTAGTGTATGGATGAGTACTGTCAGGAGGAGGGGGGCGTTCCTCACTGCTCATCATCATATCTGGTCAGTAAGGAACACCCCCTCACAGTATAGCACTCTACATAGTGCTGGCAGGAGGGGCATTCCCAGATAGACTGTCAAGAACGCCCTTCTGACAGTCTTGTTATTTGGGAGACCAATTTGTGGTTGTGTGCCTAGTTGAAAAGTGATGAAGAATAGGTTTTAAAAAAAGCTACTAAAAAATGGTGGTCCACTGGACCACTCCCTGCCCCCAACTTCATCGGTGTAAGGTGAGGCACTGTCATGCAGTCAGTTTTACAGCCATTGAACCTTGATAAGAGAAGCCAAACAACAGAAAATCTGCTTTGTTGTATCCAGCAACAAAAGTCCTTCTGGGTGTTTCCCCAATAACTAAAACTGGGGAGCATTGCCAGAGATTGACATGAATATTGTGACTGCACTACACTTGGATAAAATAACACATTGTCCCTGCATAATGCATGAAAGAAATTTGGTGGAGCGCCAATTTATAAAGATATATAGTGGCTTAAAGGTGGTATTGCTGGTGGTTAGAAAAGTGTCAGCACATGTAGGACGGCTCATGAAGGAAGTTTGCCATCTACCAAGGCCCTTTGAGAAGCCAGATTTGTCAGTAGGGATAACTGTAGTACCAGTGATGTCATCCCTTTAATATATATCTTAAAGGAGCACTTACTCATGCAACAAAGGACAAAGGTAGAGCTGTGACTTTCACACCTATGGCCTGGAGCTTATGGCTATGAGCAATGAACAATCTTATGTGCAAGGTGAACAGGAGGAAGATGAGAAAATGGGTCTGTGACATGGCAGTCCTGGACTAAAGGAGGAAGATGACTACTTTGATGTAGATGTAGAGGGGGTGTTGATATTTCACTGTCAGAGGATGCGTCTGATGATTATTTTTGTGGAGATGTTCCTCATGATGATGATGACGACAAAGACCACGCTAGGCGAGCATGGCAAGTCTATTGTTAGCTTTAGGCATATGGATGGCTACAGAATCACTCTGATCTTAGACCCTTGATGTTAAACACAAATGGGAGAATTTATTTCTTCTTCCAAAGTGAGGCAAAATCAATGCAGTATCATATACTCTGTTTTAAGCCATTTTAAACTCAGACTCGGAACACATTTAATTGGACCTAATAGAAATAAGATGAAACTTGAAATTACTATTTGGGGTACATTTAATTGCTCTTGGATTCTCTTGTGTTCTAGATAACAATATACAGTATGAAGATCACCTGAAGAAGACTTGTTAATCCTCAGTGATAATATTATTTATTATTTTTTCACTAATACTGAATTTTTAAAAATGTTTTATAAATGCTTTGTAGCTGTCAATGTCTTGGAATAGGATATCATTTTGATGGGGTTATTTATATAAATCAGTCACATAGGAATTGGGTGGAACTATTTAGTCTACATCTTTACCTGGAGTGAGTTAGATATAGGTAACATGCATCTGATAGCTGTATATGATCATACTTGTGATAGCTGACATCAATGTGATATACCTAAAAGCCCAGGGCAATAGGGGTGCCCTACAACTAGTGGTAGGTATTATTCAATATCACGGTCAAGGGTATTCATCAGATCGCAAGTTGGTCATCTATAGTTCACTGTTGTATTCCTCAACTTGGCATAAGGTTTCTATTGTGATATATGACCACCTTATTACATACTATACTTCAGGTTTATCTCTCTCTGTAGTACAGTGTGGGCAAATAGGTTCACTTTCCCTTACTTAATGTGTCTGGTTGGATAGTGATGTGCTCTGTTATTTGACCATTGGATAATAAAGCTATTCTGGCAGAGCTTTGATGTAAGGTGGGGCAAACAGGCATTCTATATAAAGTTCCTACCCTTCTATATAACTTTTGAGTTTGTCTTGATATATTGTTGGTATTTGCTGATATACAGGTGCCACACATGCGCAATAGGTCTGCCCTTACTGATAATGGTAACTCCTGTTGCTGATAGACCGGATACACATGTGCAAGTATTCTCGGTTTTAGACATGTGCAGTAGTAATTGTATACACTCCGATATTGGCATGGATTCATATATACATACATACAGTTCTGTACAATTATGTTTACATAATTTTAATAATAGATTAATAGGATGCACATGGGTGTATTTTCAAACAATTCTGTCTATATTTACTTGTATGCATTGATGTAGATATTCACTGTTTAATCATATTTATTGAAATGTATCAATATTTATCAATATTTTGCACACTGTACTTTAGGTGATGTATTTGTAATAACACTAATGAGTGTATTGTATTAATTAATGCTACATCATATATTGGATATACACATGATGTATGCCCTAGCATTTTGCTTGACAAAGGCTCTTAAGAGCTAAAACATTGTAACATGGAATAAAAGTCACAAGATTTTCTTTATTATACCACTGGAGTGCTGCCTTTTCCTTGGAAATTCTATGGAGTTCTGGATCTGAAACTCTGTACTGAGCATCCAAGCTACGTTTGTGCTGCTGTGGGCTTTCTTATACATATGTACAGTACATACAGTATATGACAGTATATTAAGACGTGATATTAAATACCGATCTATGAGGTCCAGAAACTCGGATGTGCCAAAAATCCAAAAAGTATTACTATGTTTATCTTCAATACACAGAGAGAGAGAGAGAGAGAGAGGTGAGTTGAATTGATTCAATAAAGTGGAAGTTACAAAAAGTTATAATGATTTTAATGCTTTTCTTTTATTTTCAATGGTTTTTATTGAGTTGGAAAAATAAAGGCTACAATGTTGAAATGCTTCTGGTGAACAATTATAGCAAATGATTATATAAGAAATTAATGATACACTTAAGAGGCTCAAATGTACATCTTTCACGAGAGCACAAACTTAGGTAATTCCAGAAAAAAGTAATAGAAGAACATTAGGCTTATTGTTATAAATGTTACAAAAGAATAAAGAAAACTTTTACATTATTGTTATTATTATCTATTAAGTATTATTTCTAGATATACATCTCCAGTTCCTAGACTAAGAATAACATAAGATAATCCTTTAATTTCCCACCATGGGGAAATTTGGTGTGTTACAGCAGCATAGTGTTAGGGAATTGCTAGGACAGCAATTCCCCAGTAACTCTTTGAACCCTGGGACGGGACACAAGAGACAGTGAGCCCTAAGCTGAAGTCCCCAAGTGACCGTTCCTATTGCCAGGCCCTATCCTATATAATAGGTGGCAACCACGAAGACAGTCCCTTCCTGTATAGGTGAGACACAAAACGCAGACAAGACGGACAACAACAAAGAGAGGTCAGCTAGCCAAGGGTCAGTAACAGTCGAGCGATGCAGTGCCAAATCGAACTCCAAAGAATAGTCAGTGAGGAAAGCCAAAGGTCAAGGATAAGAATGCAAGCAAAACAGGGACAGTAAGGAGCAAGTATGCAAGGCAATAGCAAGCACTGGTGTGAATGAGAGCCAAGATAAATTAGGGGAGGAAGAACCTGCCCCTGGAGTTGACAGGAAGGCAGCCTGTCAATGACACGAATTAACACTTAATGAACAGAGGCAACCAAGGGCAGAAGACGGGTGTGGTGAAAATTCAATCACAGAACTAGAGCCGTGTTCACACAGTGCGACCAAGAACTCTAAGCCAAGAACCAAACTGCACACGCCTCCTGCACTGCCGCATGCGAGCAGAGGGCTGTGCAGTGACCTGAACAGGCAGAGATATTACACATAGATAATACAAATACAAAAGTTCCAAGGTAGAGGCATTCCAGTGACAGTAGGTATAGATAAAAAGTTCTCTGTATGGAATGATCTTCGCTTAGCTCGGTGTTGGTTGTACAGCCAAACTGCAGCAGGGGAGGAAAGACTTCTGATAGCGCTCCTTATCACACTTAGGGTGAAGCAGTTAGTCACTGACAGTACTGCCCAGTGCTATCACAGTCTCATGCATGGCATGGGAGTTATTCTTCAGCATGGAGCTCACCATGGACAGTATCCTTCTGTCTCACCACCTTCAATAGGTACACGGGGCTCCCCAGGAGAGAGCTGGTTCTTCTAATCAGCTTGTCAAGTCTATTCTGAAGAAGATGGTTGATGCCACTACAGAGTTGAAAAAGGCCCTAAGAAGTGCCCCCTGGACTCCAAATGCCCTCAACCTTCTGAGCAAGTAGAGCCTGCTGTGACTCTTTCTATACAGTGCATTAATGTGATCAGTCTAGTCCAGCTTATTATTGAAGAGCACACCCAGGTACTTAAGGCACTTATAGGCATTGACTATCTCAAAACCAAAATGAAGATGAACACAAAAGGGAAGACAGACAGAACAAGCATGGGATCCAAACTGAGGAAAGCAAGAAAGAAACAAAAAGATCGAGGAGAATTTAAAAGAGGGGGAGGCCCTGAGCAACACCTCCATCAGAACAGCAGCCATGAGATGGACGATCTTATACAGAGCTTTCCAGATATTAGTTCCAAGGGGACAAATCAGCTTAGAATTTCTTTTGGGAGTCAGTTGGCAGGCACATTAACCATGATCCACTGTAGTTTAGGGGAACACTGTCGAGTGAGAAGCCAGAGAAGCAGATCAACAGATACAGAGCTAACCACCGAGGTCTCAATGGTCACTCGCTGAGAGGTATCACATCTCACATGAGTATGCATTGTCTGTGCCAGTCTAGCCACTTGACAATATCTAGCAATATGAGGTAATTCCAACCATCCTCTATGATGTGGCACATACAGTGTCCCCAATCCCACCAGTCTCCCCTTTGCCCCTTTATAAATTTAAAGAGGACCTTTCATGTCCTCAGGTACATGCGGTTTTATATACTGGTAGAAAGCCAACATTACACCGAATTCAGCATGCTGACGACTTTCCTGTTATGTGCCTCGGGGCAAGAGCTATCGGTACCGTTACCACCACCGTTCTTCACTGTCAGAAGGGTGTTCCAGACAGTATAGCTGGTCTGTGAGGAACATCCCTCATGACAATACTGTCCGCAGCTCTGTACTGTCTAAAGGGGCATTCCTTACCGCCCTACCATGATGCTGTAAGCTCAGAACACCGCCTCAGACAGTACAGAGCTATGGACAGACTAAAAATAAATATTCCCAATGAGGCAATAGGTCTTACAATAGTAGGATGCCCCTAACAATGTAGAATAGATTTACTAAACTTTGCTTAGGCGTTTCATGTCATTATTTATTAGCAATATCAATCTATAAGAGGATTCCTTTCTTTAAAGTTTTTGGCAAAAGAACTACATGATACTATTTGTTTTCTGGTGTTATATCAGGTTTTTAATATGATGTCTGCTTTTTTTATTTCAAAAACATTGTAAAATATGATTCAAATTAGTGCATGATACTAAGTGAAACAAATACAGTAACGCAATGAACTCATACCATTAATACAAAAAGGAACAAACAGCCTGTGGCAGACTCTCAATTTCATGTTGTAATGTGTAAATGAATCTGATCGGTCATCCATGTGTAGGCCGCAGTGCTCCATCAATTAATGCTTCTTCTCTCCTATGCACTATAACTCTGCTGTTCTCATTATCACATTAGTTGTGCTTCCTTATAGAGGCCATGAATGTGCAGAGCTGCTCAGTGTGGGCCCTTGTTTCAGAGTCGGCCTCTATACCATTTCCTGACCCGTTCTTGTTGAGTACCTGCTCTACTGACCGTGATGCTAACGAAAAATAGCATTACGATGTAATGAAGTGAGGCTGAATTGTTTTATGAAGAGCATTAATGCACCCTAGGAGCACTGTGCTGTTCTGTAACTGGAGACCACTCCACTCAGCACAATGAAGGCATAGCAGAGGTTGACTTGCTTGTAAAACAAACGTATTGACTGGTAGGGTGCTCAGAAAGCCGCTTGAATGACATGCGCAGAATTACACTATAGATGGATTAAACCTGTAAAAGAAATAACAATCTATTAAAAATGAATCAAATAGAACACAATTATATTCATTCACCGTATATATATATATATATATATATATATATATATATATAGCATAATAACAGATCACAACTTATTTGTTCTGAATACAGATATTATTTCTATCATCCAGGATGCATTGCAAAATAATACATTTAGTACATAATATTTAGCTACTTCCTAATAGCCCCAACATATTCTGCATGTTCAGTGTAGACACACTTGCCAAGTTCATCCAGATAAACATATACTATTGCACATGAAGCTATCCAGACAAGTCTTAATCTTCTCCAATCTGATCACGCATCTTATATTTTATAAGGAAGTTGATCATACACATAAGATTACTGCAATGATCTTAAAGGGAATCTGTCACCAGAACTCAGCATATTAACCCCACAGATACATAGGTTTAGGGTCACATGAATCAAACTACATTTGCCCTTTGTGAAGTGGTGCCGCCATTGCCAATATGGCATAATTGTTTTTTATAAATATGCAGATTAACTTTTCGGATCAATGAGGATCCTCACTGCTCCAAAGTGTCTTTAAATACACACACACACACACACACACACACACACACACACACACACACACACACACACACACACACACATATATATATATATTAAGGTAAAATTTGACATAAAATGTAACTTTTTCATTAAAAGTCAACAAAACAAATCAAACAAAAATGTGCTACCGAACGTGATTTTCTGCGGACAATATTTGGTACCATCACAACAAATGTTAATGTTCTTTGGCAATAGTTGGGCAGTTTCTCAAAAAACAGCCAAGCATGAGCTCCTATTCCTTAATGCTAAAACAAGAGTAGCAACACCCTCTTGAAAGCAGACAAAGTGATTCGCCTCAATGTTTAGGCCGGACAGCAAAGAGCAGATACATATATTGACCAAAATGGCAATGTCTCATAACTGAGGCACTGATTCATAAGGGGAAAACGCTATCTGCTTCAGGTGACAATAACCTATCTATCCTCATGGCTGGGTTGATATTCTGGGTTCTGGTAACAGATTCCCTTTGATTATTTGCACCATAGATACTTTGTTCCAATCCTTGTAAATATTATCATATGCTTTCCTGCACAGGTATTCTCTTATATAGTATCTGAATAAATCCACCAGGCAGAGTGTTTACCTAAACCATTTGCGACCAATAGAACAAGATTCCTTCAATTAAACTTATTGCTGCAGTCTTATGACCATGAACAGTAACAGCGGTATTTTTATGGTTGGAGGTCAATTTTGGTATCTGTTTACTTCCATTCAGATGACAATATACCATCTATCTATATGGCTGTAACCATTCACTGGCCTCAGTGGTCTCATCTGCACGTACGTCATGTGGCTCGGTGCATGATCAATAACATGGTAGTAAACAGAGATCAACGGTAAGTGGTGATGGAGTTTAAACAGTCTTTTTTTATGAACAGATATTTCCAACCACAGAGTAATATGTTGTTATGGGTGACCTGATGGCTTAGTGGTTAGTACAGTCGCCTGTCATCACTGGGGTTCTGGGTCGAATCAGATCTCGGAATCATTTGCATTGAGTTTTTGTCCTTGAGTGTAAGGATTAATATACATGGCATTACTATACACACGGATCCTGAACTGAACCACATAGGCCCCCATAAGAATCCATATCACATATCTCCAGGCACTCTGTGAGGTATTGTATTCCCCTCTAAACAAATCTTCTATGGAAACTCTGTGTGGTGACGTTATGCTTATGTACAAAGTTGGGCATAAAGTGTTAGGTAAACTGCGTAGGTTTATGTGTGTGCAAGATAAGGAATTTAGAAAAATGTAAACAATGATGACTGAAAAATCATATCCAAGAGTGTATACTCTATGT